>NW_009913221.1:0-20344 GCF_000696875.1 Nestor notabilis
CTCCATCCCTGGTGGTGTTCAAGGCCAAGTTCGAGAGAGCCTGGGGTGACATGGTTTAGTGTGAGGTGTCCCCTGCCATGGGGCTGGAACTAGATTGGTTCCAAACAAAACAATTCTATGATTCTATGATAATATTAAAAAAAAAAATTACAAGAAAAAAGAAGAAAATAACGAAAAGAAAACTTCTGACTGTGCTTTTTCTCAGCCTTTAACTAGTTCATGGACTTTTAAATTATATTAGCTACTGCACATCTGAGAAGACCAGTCTTTTAATCACATCCATAGGATTCCTTTGGAGAAAACTCATCTTCATATATACTGAAAACAGTAACAATTACTTCAGCTCACATAGCTTTTCTGCCAGCAACAAGATCCATTCAATAACTTTTAATCTTATTTTTTGTTATAAGTTCTACTCATTTTAAAAGTTAGTTTTATTCAGTGATGCTGATTAGCATTTCTGAGTCATCTAACACATATAGCGAATGCAGTATTCCTGTGCAAGTGCAAGATTATTTGGGATACCTGAAGGAATCATACTCACAATCTAAATAATCTCTGAAAGCAGATATTTTATTAACTCAACATTATTATTATCCTGAGGAAAAAAAAAAAAAGTTGCTTTTAATTCACAAATCAATATTTGAAATCTCTCGTAACTTTGAAGTGGTTATTGAAAACCTTTAACCAGAATAAATTAATGCAATTTTTTTTCTGGACTGAATTAATTACTATTATCCCCCCCTTAATTCAAGGCTGCTTTAAGAAAACTTCCATTTACAATCCATCCAAATAAAATTTCCAGTTCCATAGAAACATCTAGGGAAGCATTCCTCATTATTCTTTTAAGGTTTTAAAGTTTGAGGACAAAGCAAGAATCACTGTGACAGTCAGCTGGCCCTAGGGAAAGGATCCGTAGACTGTGAGAGAAAAAGAGCACCCAGAATAAAAGTGAGAAAGTAATGTCATGCCAAGGCCAAAGAAACAAAGAACATTAATGGTTTTTCTGTCTGGACAGAATCATAAACAAGATAAAGAGAGATGATGGTAGAAGGTGATCTCCACATTAAGAGAGTTGTGACATACTTGCAAGTGGGAGGGTGTGTGAATGAACAAAAATAGAAAAACAGAATGCATGAGTATCATTTTTTTTTTTTTTTTTTAATCTGTAAGTATGGTACAACGGGTTTTTTTATGCCTTGATCAGAATCTTAAACTCTCACAGTGACAAGTCTACTTTTTTAAACAGATTTAACAGAGTGCAGTCTGGTTTCAGGCCTCAAACCATCCTGTGCTTACTTACAGTTTTATTTGGATGTTAGAAGTCAAGAAAAGGTTAAAAGCATACATGCGTATTGCTGAATTTAGTCATTCTAATTAGCAGCTGTCAGATTTGAAAACTTTCTCAGGATTTTCCCTTTCCAGACGTTACTATGTCACCAACGCAAAGCACTCTCAGCCAATTCTGTCACATTTGCATCTCACATACCGTTGAGATAAGGAAGTGCGTTTTGAGTTTGAAGTTTGTGTGGACAGAAAATGAGATTTATATAGTTTGGTTATATAAGTCACACTGAGTATATAAATGTCTTGTTTCGTGAGTGTGAAGTTGAGCACAAAATATATTAAAATGTAGTGACATGGGGCCAATGATGTCGTGTTGCTCTGCCAGAAATAACAGCACAAGATCGTTTATCTTGGTTAGCTGTTACAACAATACCCATGCATTTAGCAGACTTGTGAGTATTTGGAAAGAAAAAAAGCCCCACATACAACTTTCTTTTGAAAAAGTAAGACTGAGATGGACAGGAGAAAACATAAGTAGAACTGAAAAAACAGTTCTCCTTTTAACATACAGAATACAATCTGCTTTGATAACATTTGGTAAGAAAATATGTGTCTAATTAATAAATGAGAATGCAGTGGTTTTCCTTGTATTTCTTTCATTGGAAATTTCATTTGTTAACAGTCAGAAAAACTAGGCTTTTTATACATAAGCTTCCTTTCTGCACAAGAAAAAACTAGGCCACAAATGCCCATGTTTGGACATGAGAACATGGTAATGTAAATAACTACATGTTACTTTTGTATAATACCTTTTCAATATGTTCTTAACAAAATAAAACATTTGTATAATACCTTTTCAATATGTTCTTAACTTTGTAGGCTATACAAATTACATTAATCAAAATGAATCAATGGGGTATTCTTCTTAGGCAGAGATAATAGCAGTAACTACTGAACTAAAAAGAGGAAACAAAGGAAGCACACAAGTTGGTTGTAGAATTCTTGCCTTTGATGATTAATATTTTGATTAGGTACAAGTATTTTTTCAAGTTTGTCAACCCCCTAGGAAGATGTTTGATGTAGTACTCCACAGCAGTACAAAGAAATTTCCCCATTCTGACATTTCACCATGCTGTTGAAGGCCTTTCATGAGGTGCTAAAGATTTAATGATCTTTTGATGCAGGTTTGTGAAGAGTTAACATAATACCTGTAGCTGAGATGGAAAAAGCGTTGTCAGACTGCACTGTCACAAACTCCTGTTGCTCGCATATTTGTCAAATGAAGAGCGCCTCAAGCATGTTTCTCTGTGTGGTTTTTCACAACAGTAAATTGTTCTTCACTGCCTAATCAATCTTTCTTATAGACTTGAAAAATTAACACTATTTGCTTTTTATTCTTTGTTTTCCAGATTCAACAAAACATGCTGAGGTGTTGTTTATCATGCAACATAAGCATAAATCTGATATCACAGCATAAGCGGGTATTCGAGCATTTGGTTTAGTAAATAGTGACTGCCCGTAACTCACAGGACTTTCATAATTCAGAATTGCAGTATTTTCCTCTATACACCAGAATGGTTAGCTGTTGTCACCCAGGAACACAGCACATGAGCACTGCTTCTGCTGAAAGGGAAACAACGTGCTGCCTCCTGAATGCCTGCTTTTTCTCTACCCTCCTAAGCTACCTGGTCATTATAATTCAGAGCATTTCCATCTGACATTCTCTTTCTCTCTTTTTAAAAATGTATTTGTTTTCCTTTTTTCCCTCTGCAAAGATACAAAGCAAAAAAAACCCCAAAACCTAAACCCACATGTTCTTGATACTTTTAATTGTGCAATGGCTCTGGAATATTTTAAAAGGGAGAAAAAGAATTAAAATAAGACAGTTTTACAGAACAGTACAAATCATACAACAAATTCACACATGGTGCAGCTCTGATGAGGTCATCTTGGGACACTACAGAATTCTTTTGTGCTGATGAGAGAAATAATAAACTTTCAAAATGGTGCTGAGTAAATCCAGAATAAATTAAGAAAATTAAGAAGTGGAATGTTTTTGCACAGTAATGTCATTCTGAGAAGTATAGTTTAAAAAATATATAATATCAAAAATTGGGACAGGACTGTATGTATTCCTTCATTTGTAATATAAAGTAATGAACATAATGACTTCAAGAACAGGCTGTTTGAAGAGTTAATTCAAAAAGAAACACTGGAAGTTCAGATATTTTTAATTGTCACAATATTTGTGATCCTGACAATAAAGAAACCTCCGATAAATCAGTTGTTGGAAAAAAGGGAATGACAGCCTTCTAAGAAAATCCAATGAAGGAAATGAAGGCTTAGGTCAAGATGGAAAAACACCTCTCTGTCCTAATGTCTAGGTCATCTTGGTGACATGCCGTGTGTTCTGGTAGTAGTTTTTCAAACATGGCTACGAGAAACTATTTACCAGTTGCCTAGAAACTAAGATACTAAGAACATAAGAACTATAGCAAAGATTTTTCTTTTTGATTGCCTTGTTAATCTCATAAACTCCAAATGTTGCCCTTTCCCAGACACACAGAGACAGAGAAGGTTCATGATGTTTTGTGACACTTTATTTAATAATAATAGCAAAACTTCTTTCTACAGTTCAAAATAATACATAAAGCAAAAGAATCAGTAAAAAGAGAACAACGTTCTGGCTGAGGATGATACAAATTAGTATTACAAGGGCATATTTAATATCAGATAGTAAAGTTAATAATGAACCTTTTAGGATTTTAGAGCAGAAATGCGTTTTCTGTCCCCAGCAGACTTATCACAGTGGGTCCCTGATCCTCATATAGACACAAGATGCTCCTGTATTTATGGTAAGCAACAAAATAACCTTATTAATTCTTGATCCCAGAAGTTCAGTACTACAAGAAAATGCATTTTCACAAGACAGTGACATTAAAACTTAAGATTGTACAACTAAAATGAGAAAAATTTTAATGCTTTATATGAAATTAAAAAGTTTCAAACATATTAGGAGCACTAGATTTTGTGCTTCCTTCAGATGAATTGCTGTGGCAATCACAGATTAGGAAAGTTACACACAAGATTTTTAACCAGATTTTTTGACATAAATATGGGTAATATTTGCTTGTTACACACATAGAGATAGTGAAAATGCATAAAAGCTTACAACATAATCTTGCCATATTTTGTACTGTATATTCATAACCACAGAATGGAACTGAGGGAAGATACAGGAGATAGAGCAAGGAAAGTGCACAGCTGTATTGAACAGTCTTGAAAGGATGGACAAGAGGCTAAACCATGACAGTGAGAAAGAAACTGCCTAACTCAGGTAGCTTTGGGTGGGGATGCTGGAGAAGGGGCTGTTTTAATGCTCTTGCTGGCACATATCAACCATCTATCACTTCTATTATAGTATAGTTATGCTGGTTTATTCTAGCTAAGGATGTTCTTTGATTTCCTCTACAAAATCATAGATTCTATACTTCACAAAGTATAGCAGTACCCCTACAATGGGATGAGCATATGTCATTCCATTTATTCAAAATTAATGGATTGATAAATGAAACACTTGACAGCACATGCATCAGATTTGAGTTCCTCTAAAATAAATCTGCTTATCAGAATAGAGGGTGATTGCTAAATGAGCAACTGTATGCTATGTACAAATCATTCCTCAATGCATCAAAACTCCCTGTTACTGTCCTACATTTTACAAAAATGACAGCTGCCTTAATAAATCTTATACTAACTGAAAAAAAGTCTATGAGTTGAACGAACAAATTTGAGCACTCTTTTTTTCATTACATCTGAAAATAATATCTGTGGAATTTAGCTAAATAAATCACTATGCAGATGAAAATACTTAATTTTTCAGCATTTTAACATTATTTCCAAACATTTCTTTATATGTTTCATCTTGCATGCCTATGTTCAAGTATGCCTTAAAGTTAAAACTCACTGTTTCAGAGACAACTTCAGTGGCTGCATCCTAAAATTCTTAAAGTTACTTAAAATAATTGATTAAAGAAATCTACGTGATTATTTTGATTTTTTTTTTTAAACAGAAATTTTGTTATTCCTATTATGCTGGGAGTTTAAATACCCACTGGGTCGAATTCTGAGAATCAAATGCCCCTCAAAACCACATGCAGATTCAAATAAGAAGTAATGAAAATATGATTAATAATATAAACTTGATAATATATGGAAGTTAGCCTTTGCAGAAACTGTTTGGAGTATAGAATAACTACATGTTGGAAATGTCAAAAGTTTGGTGTTTAGTAGCTATATCCAAATCTTTCAGTATAACTGGCCTAAACATCTCCCTTGTATTCCAGTGTTTCAGTTCATCATGTGTCTGTATTTTGCTAGCCATGTGGTGTTTACATTTATGTTTCTCTCTCACTCAAGCAACACTGAAAGCTACTTTTCCCACTGAGGTTGTGAAAAATGTACCAATAACCAAAATAAAACAATAAACTATAAGCAGTGGTATTGACAAAACACAAAACCACAAACACAGCAAGTTCTGATGGCATTTACCCACATTAAATGGCACATACATACATTCTTCCTACTGAAGCAATGCCAATATCAAACAGGTTCTGGTAATAGGGGCTGAGACACTGCCCATGTCTTTCACATGGTGCTGTTTTGGGTGTTCCTGGAGAAATGCCACCCAAGTCAACTCCAAAGCTGAGACAACGTAGCTCGATCAGCCCTGTAGGTTTAGTTGCTCTGATCATTAATAATCTGTAGGTGCAAAACCATCAGCTGATAGAATTGTAGTTTTTGAGGACTCCAACCAGCGTTTCTGAGCTTTGCCTCAGAAGATTTTTTAGCTTGCTCAAACTAGTCTGACACCAAGTGAATCAATGTGAACTTAATACACAGTGTGAGCCATCTGTTTTGCCAAGGGTGCCCTGGATTAAAGTAGTGCTTATTTATAGTCTTGGCTAGTCAGCTTTTCAGTTGGCAATCATTATTTTTTCAGTTTATTACATTAACACTAGCAGACCAACTGCTAGATTATGCAAAAAGGCATGCTTTTCCTCACATCACTACATCCTAAGTAGATGAGACAAAGGCTAAGGAAAAAAGATTAAAAGCACAGTGACACTCGAAAAACACTTCATAGACCTAAAAGATTTTGTAAACTAAGTGTCATCCACAGAAGAAAGGAATTACTGTACCAAATAATTTCCTGGGGTCCCAGATCAGGAACCTAAAATGAAAAGCGGTGGCAGGAAACAATAGTGGTCAGTAGATGTCATTCTCTAAAAATTCCTATTACTTTTTCTTAAGTAACAACTTTTTGAAAGTGGATGCTCAGTGAGAAATCATGTATTGTTAGAAATCTAATCACACTTATACACAGGAAGTGGGCTATTTTGTGATTCTGTTCTATCATCTGTCTGTGTCAGGACATTGGGACTGAATTTGTCTCATGAATTAGAAAGCAACATAGTACCTGATTCTATCATGTAAAATAAACAATTTATTTAAAGTACTATAAATATAGGTTCCTTGCTTGTTCCAATATTATATAGAAGAAAAGGAAACAGTACAAACCGGTATATAGTAGATAATACCTTAGATAATACCTCTTACCATTTTTTTCAATGTAGCCATGCTCTGCATTCCCTTTTTTAATCCCCCATCCTCTAAACATACAAAAGTAAAAATGGAAGATTATGCTATTGATAGGATACAATTTCCCTCTTTCTGGAAAATTTTAAAATCTAATTTAAAATGTTCGGGACCCTTTAGCTCAATCGGTTTTGGAAATACTCCATATATGAGATGAAGAAAGAAAAATCAATTGCAACTAAAACACTGTGTTTCCAGTATTTAAACAGAAAAGTAAAAAAAAACCCAAACAAATCACTTTGTTCTTACTTAAAGGAAAATGATTGAAACCAACTTTGGATTGCATTATATAATATATGGGCAAGTGTTTCAGAATCAAATTTCTAAAGTGTTTAACACCATTTGAGAAAACAAGAATTATTGCCAAAATTTTAGTTGTATTATGTCACAATATAAAAATTTAATAGCACTCATTTAATTCCAAAGATATCTAAAGTGGCCTGGCAGCCTTTAATCTTCAGCGTCTATTTTTGTTATGAATCCAATAAATGTTATTCTAACGCAAAGAATTAAAATAAAAAAGGAGGTAGATATTTAGAGATTCTGAATGTCATCACAGAAAATTTATGCTTATTTTATGCTGGTTTCTATGACTACATCTTCTCAGCATGGGAGTTCCCAAACAAAAAGCTAGAGTAGTGAGGTATCAATTTGCATGATTGGAGTGTTGCAATGGATGGCTACAGGCTCTTCAGAAGGCATAGGAAAAGAGGGATGGTGGTGCATTGTATGTCAGGAAGTGCTTCAATTACCTCAGACTCAGTGTTGTGAGTGAGAAGGTTGAATGTTTGTGGGTGAAGACCAGGGGGAAAGCCAACCAAGCAGTTACCCTGGTAGGAGTCTGTTACAGACCACCCGACCAGGATGAAGCTACAGATGAAGTGTTCTTCAGACAACTGGCAGAATTTTCCTGATCTCTAGCCCTTGTTTTCATGGGGGATTTTGAGCTACCACATGTCTGCTGGAAGTACAATACACCAAAGAGAAAACAATCGAGAAGGTTCTTGGGGGGTGAGTAAGCTGCTGAGTGAGCCAGCTCAGGGAGATGGCTGGCTAGATCTGCAGGCCACAAAAAGAGAAGGACTAGTGAGTGATGTGATGGTTGAAGGCTGTCTTGGGCAAAGTGATCATGAAATGATAGAATTCTTGATGCTTGGAGAAGTCATGAAAAGGGTCAGCAAAACCTCCACCTTTGACTTCCGGAGGGCTGCCTTTGGCTTTTTTAGGATGCTGGTTGAGAGAATCCCTTGGGGAACATTACTGAAGGACAAAGGGGTCCAGGAAGACTGGACACCCTTCAAGAATAAAACCTTCAAGGCGCAGGAGAAGGCAGTCCCCATGTGCTGAAAATTGAACAGGTCGGGAAGAATCCAGCCTGGCTGAACTGGGAGATATTGCTGAAACTCAGGGAAAAAAAGAGACTCTATCACCTGTGGAAGAAGGGACTGTCACCCCCTGAGGAGTAGAAAGATGTTGTTAGGTTATGCAGGGAGAAAATTAGAAAGGCAGAGGCGCAGCTGGAACTTAATCTGGCCACTGCTATAGAAGATAATAAAAAATACTTTTACAAATATATTAACAATAACAGGAGGACCAAGGAGAACCTCCATCCTCTACTGGATACTGGAGGAAATCTAGTGACTGAGGATGAGGAAAAGGCTGACGTACTTAATGTTGCCTTTGCCTCGGTCTTTAGTAGTCACACCAGCCATCCTCATGGTGCTCAGTCCCCTGAACTGGATGACAGGGATGGGGAGCTGATTGAAGTCCCCATAAGTTGCTTCTTTCAAGTGCATTCCTTTAAAATCATGTTTATCTGAACTTTTTTTCTTAGCTTTTAGCATTTTTAGCATCCAAAAATCAGAAGTTTTAAAACATTTCTGCAAAGAAACTTCTGTATTTAATATATACATTAGACCTTTGTGTTTAATACAAACATTAAGGTGTTGCTTATTTACAATTTATTTCCATTTGGAGAGCTGATTTTTTTTCCAGTTTTTCTTCTGCCACTTAAATATTTCTAGATAAATTCTGGAGGTGAATGTTTTCTGGTAATGACTACAACTGCAAAATGAAGTTCAGCTGCTTCATGTTAATAATATCAATAAATGTCATACTTACTTACAAGTCTACTTGACAAGCACTGACATTTTCTGTGGGGTTTTTTTTTCCTTATCTTGTCAACAGTCATTTTTACTTCTGTGAACTTAGTCAAATTTCTCTACTGCCTCAATTCTGACAGCACAATAGAAATCTTTGTGATATAGTTACTTCTGTAGAGAAATCCTGTGATCAAGCACATCAAAACATTGTGATGTAACAAGGAGTCAGGAAGTATGTAAAAAGTACTCAGTTTCACCTACATCCACTCCAATTGCTTGGGCTTTATGATTTTTCCTTTCTACAATCTAAGTCATCAGAATCTGTAGTTTACACTACATAGAAATAAGAGAGAACCCAAGGAAGCCATCATAACTATTGCAGCTGACAAATAAAGGTTGAAATAAGCAAGTTACAGGGAGAAATGAGCAAGAAACTAAGAATAGAGTGGTTTTACAGGCAGAGAGGAACTTCAGCCTCCCCTGTGAGTTCCCATGTCCCTTCTACAGTCCAGGTGAATCATATATTTCACATAATACAGCATTTCAAATTCACCTTCACTCTTTACATCTATGCCAAAGGTGTGGAGAGCACTGTAGGCCTGTACAGAACCATAGTATTCACCCTCCTTCAGTCCTATGTCGCAGGTTTACCTGGTCAGCACAATACACGTGTCTGACAACACCAGTTGTCTCATTCTCCCTGTTTCACATTAGAAGTGCACTAGTGTTGGGGAAGCAAACAGCTTCAATGACTAAAAAGTCTTTTGTGTTTTAAAGGAGGAGCTGGTAGATGATAACGGCAGTTCTGCAGAAATCATACCATAATCAGAGGGGTTGTCTGAGCTGATTTTCTTTACCTTCAAGTGTGAAGGCGCAGACTGGCAACAAGTCACTTTTAAAGCAAGTATGAACACATCAACACATACCATTCAGCATGGGTACACAGAATTTAAGATGCATAACTCCCTCCTTTTTCATACATTGTTTGTTCACAAAGGACACGTGCATTGATAATCTCCATACAAAAATCCAAAAACTTGTTTAGAACTTTAAAATACCTCTAACTGAAAGATGTTATCACATTTTACTGGGATACAATGAGGGAAAAGAATGAATAAAGCCACTAATTCAAGTAATTACATGCACTGCTTACTGAAAAAGAACTTTGAAATAACCTCTGTGTATTAATACACCCACTTACAAGCTCTCACATGTGATTTAAGAGATTTACAAAACAGTAATTATATTCACAGGCACACTCAGCAAACAGTTTTTGCCAAATTGAGTTAATTTGTTTTTTTTCTAGACCGAGGTCATTCATCACGTAATGATGTTTTGCATGTCTAGAACAATAAGTCTTCAGAAAGTGTGGTAGGTTGACCTTGGCTGGATACCAGGTGCACACCAAGCCACTCTATCATCCCTCTCCCCAGCAGGATGGGAGAAAATAAGATGGAGAAAAAGCAGTGGGTCAAGATAAAGGCAGTTTAACAAAGCAAAATCAGAAGTTGCATGCTGAAGCAAAGATTTTATTAATTCCTATCAGGAAGTGATATCTCAGGAAACAGAGCTTCAGCATGCTTAGTGGTTGCTCTGGAAGACAAATATCACAAATAATGAATGCCTCCCACTTTCTCTTCCTTTCTCTTAGCTTTTATTGCTACACAAACCTCATATGGTCTGGAATACCCTTTGGGTCAGTTTGGATCAGCTGCTCTGGCTATGTCACCTCTCAAGATCTTACCCACGTCCAGCCCACTGGTGAGGAGGGAATGCTTGAGAGACAGCCTTGATGCTGTGCAAACACTGCTCAGCAGTAGCAAAAGAACTGATATGTTATCAATACCTTTCTAGCTACCAATACAAAGCACTAGGAGGGCTGCTATGGGGAAATAAACTCCACCCCAACCAGACCCTTTCTGTAGGCCACAACAGCCCATTGTTAACCTCCACCCTTCATTAGAATTCTCACTGGCCATATGGGACTATTAAAAGGTGAATTACTCTTGCTGATTACTCCTTTGCTCTCCAAGCTGATGAATCAGCTCATGGATGGGATCCAGGGAATCTCGGTTTGAGTGATACTGCACCACCAGTGCACCGTCCTGGCAGCAATTGGCACCTGCTGTTCTTCAGCTCACAGCAACGGGATTTTCCAAGAAAATAGGTAGGGTAATAGCACTTTCATCATCTCTGTGCCCACAGTGGCTACATTGCAAGCCCACCAGTAACCCTAAGTACCCTCTCCTGATGCAGTCTATGCCAAGGATACATGGGACATATGAGCCAGTCACAGTATGGTGCTTTTCTCACTAGTCTCCTGTTAAGCTTACCTCAGCCTCCAATACAAACAATTCTTGGTATCCCCCTGTCTCTCCGGAAATCCAAATGGGTTCTATGCCTCTATACCCTAATGCCACCACCGTACACTGTGCACAGATGTCTACTAAAGCATTACATTTCTGTAGGTCTGATATGCCAGGCCATTGAACTCACACAGTTTAGAATATCCAGTCATCCCTTTCCTCCTCCTGGCCAAAGGAAGGGACTTTCTATTTCTGTTCCTCATTAAAATATTCACTGTCTGATGCTTGCATTGCCAGACCAGAAGTCTGATCACTGGGATCAAGGGAGTTGATCTCAGCAGTTATATGACTGAGAGACCACTGCCTTCTTGTGTCTTTACAGCAACTACACTGATAGCCTTTTTGGGCAATCTCTTATTAACAGCTATCTTCTCTCTTAGTTTGCATACACAGGCTTCCAGCTTCAAGGTGGGTGCAGGATCCCACTTCCTTATGTTTTCCCCTTGGTCATGCAGGAAGAGTGCAGCATGTGCCTGATGCTCATTTTCCCTCTGACCAGGGCAGGAGAGGACTGAATTCTTGGGTGCCCCTGACAGCTAAAGTGTTGACCTGTAGGGAGGAGGACATACAGATTTTTCTTCAAAGTTTTGGAGCCCAGACGGTACTCTTCACAGTTGGTATATACATATGCAGACAATGTTTCACTGGCAAGCTGTTAGAATATGATGCTGGGGCACTTGGAGTCACCTTCCTCTATATGGCCCATGGGCATAGGACATCCTTTGGATCTTTGGAGACTCCATCATCAGTTGAGGTCACTGTAGATGACTTGTAGCACCATTAGTTCTCTCACGTACTGGATGCCTTCATCTGTGGTAGTCCACTTTTGTGGGGAGTTCACAAGATCTTCCTTGAGTGGCTATCTTGGCCATGCAGTTGAGAGGAGCCATCTTCAGATACTGAAAATTACCACCTCTTTTCCAACACCTCTCTCACTTACCTGGTTTCTAGCAATGGATCCCAACTCTTGGGTTTCTTTACCTTCCAGCTGCTGACTGTTGGCCCTGTTATTGCAGCACCAGAGCAGCAAGGCAGCAACCCACTCACCTGGCTGGCAGCTGTAATCTTGCTGCATCTCTCGAAGTTTTGGTGCAGTGAAGGACCAGGTAATTTTCACTTCCTTCTGAATTTTCTCACTACCAATATCTTTGTCGAAGAACCAGCTTCTTGATCAAACCTTTCACCTTCTTTGTCCTCTCTTACTAATTGATTATATGAACTTGCTGTTCTCCCTTTCCACCTGTTTCTTTTTCACTACTAGTGCAACCACTGTAGTCTTTAGGTCCCTATCTAAACCATGTCTTTAGATGCAGTTTGGGTCCCTGTAGGGTAGAATATATTGGGTTTACATGGCAAAGTTTTGGTAGCGGGAGGGCTACAGAGGTGGCTTCTGTGAGAAGCTGCTTGAAACTTCCCCCAGGTCTGATAGAGCCAATGATGACCAGCTCCAAGACAAACCCACTGCTGGCCAAGGACAAGCCCAACAGCAAGCATATAGTGCCTCTGAGATAACATATTTCAGAGGGAAGAAAAGAAACCCTGCACAATTACACCTGGAGCAAGAAAGTGAGAATCTGTGACAGCAACTGCCCTGGAGACACCAAGGTCAGTGAAGAAGCAGGAATTGCTCCAGGCACTGGAGCAGAGGTTCCCCTGCAGCCCATGGTGCAGTCCATGGTGAGGCAGTTTGTCCTTTTGCAGCCCATGGAGGTCTGTGGTAGAGCAGATATCCACCTGCAGCCCATGGAGGTCCACAACGGAACAAATATCCACCTGCAGCTCATGGAGGATCCACACCAGAGCAGGGGGATGCCCAAAGGGGGCTGTGACCCTGTGGGAAGCTTGTGCTGGAGCAGGGTCCTGTCAGGAGCTGTGGCCCCATGGAGAGATGAGCCCGCACTGGAGCAGGGGGAGAGTGTGAGGAATCCTCCTCCTGAGGAGGAAGGAGCAGGAGAGACAATGTGTGATGAACTGACCGCAACCCCCATTCCCCTTATTCCTGTGCTAGAGGGGTGGAGTCAGGGGAGGGGTAGAGAATTTGGGAGTAAAGTTAAGCCTGGAAAAAGGGAGGGATGAAGGGAAGGTGGTATAAGATTTGGTTTTATTTCTCATTGTCCTACTCTGATTCGATTGGTAATAAATTAAACTGATTTCCCCAAGTTGAGACTGTTTGGCCTGTGACAGTAATTGCTGATTGATCTCCCCCTGGTCTTATGGAACCCATGTCTTCCTGGTTTTATCTTGATCTATAAGCCTTATGTTATATTTTCCTCTCCCCTGTCCGGTTGAGGAGGGGAGTGACAGACCAGCATTAAGTGGGCACCTGGTGTCCAGCCAAGGTTAACCTAGCACAGAAAGAAACAAGCGCTACATGTTTTCCCATCTACCATTTCTGCTGTTGTTTCTGCTATTCTGTTGCTAGTCAATAAACACAGTAAAGTATGTACAATAGATTAAATAAATTATATCAGTTAGATATGCATCATTAGTTGGCCTGAATAATACAATGTGTATACACTGTGGAAAAATAATACATGTGCATTATTGTAGCTACAAATGGAGCAGCAACTTCAGATATCTTTATGCTTTCCCTCTGGGGTCACTGTTTCCAAGGTAATGTACAAACTGCTGCAAGCACCTCTGTCTGTAATTCTAAAGATGAGTGCTTGACACCTTGTAGATTATCAATATTCAGTCCAGAAGTGACCACCACAGTTCTGGTTACTTCTTTTGCTCCTAGGTAAGTTTCTGAGAAAATCAGTTAAATAAAATCACCTTTAGAAAAATGGCAGGACCATCTTCTGAATGACAGATGCTTCTTACAAAAACCGGTTACTTAATTTCTTCACGCCAGATGGTAATCAGAAGGTGGAACTAAGGAACAAATGTCAAGGCTCTTAGAGAGGTTCTGAAAACACACTTGCTCTCACACAAGATCTCTATGTTTCCCAAGAACACCTAAACTCCCACTGTTCCGCATTTAGAGCATTCTTGAGGGGAAATCCACAAACTAAACAATGCGAATTGCATGTGGAAAGGGAAAGCAGCCTGAGGACTGGAACCAAGGACAGTAAAATTCTAATCAATAATTTTTTTTCAGCATAATAAAAATGCACTGGACCAGTGACTGGAATATTCAATTATTTATACTATTCATACAAAGTTTAGACTTTAGAAGAAGGTAGCACATCCACAAACAGCCTTTAAAAATTGTTAGGTGAGCCTTCAGCAAAGATGAGAGGTTGAGTCCTATCACACAGAGCAGAGAGAAGAATCCAGATCGTTTCCAATGCCTGAACAAACAGCTGTTGGAAAAACAGCTGCCAGCAGAAGGAATAGCTGCCATCATTCCTAAAACAACGTAGAGGTTTCACAGCACCCTGATAAGTCCTTTCTTACCAGGTATGGTGGGGAAAGTTAGTAAAATTAAAAGAGCACCAAATTTTGTTGACACCCTTGTCTAATATCATTTACTAAAAGCAAAGCAATCAGAACAAAGCATTCTTTAGGTATCCTAATGGTCGTGGGTTTAAAAAGCAGGGATGTTGTTCAGTGTTATAGAGCAAACACATCATTTACATTTCACAGCATAAGGGTATATAGTGTATTACTACCCATTCTTTCTCTAGAATCAAAGGGTTTTTTCACATTTTTAATTATTTTTGCATCAATTCTTCATAGTTGCAGTTTACATATCTTCTCTATATGTAGTTTTTTGTGTTAAAAGGAACATTGTTCAATTAGCTGAACAACAATCTTTGCCATTATACTTAGAATGACAAAAAAAAATACTAAGTCCATGCACTTGGAAAACCTTGGAAGACAGTATTGTTACTGCCAAGGACATACTGAACTTGTGGTAAAGAAAACAGCAAGTAACAGCACATCAGTTAGGAGTTTTTGAGCTAACTGCTCTGATTTTCTTGGACAGGCACATTGGCTACTGAAGCGTTAGAGGATCCTGTGCTTTAGTAACATACCTAAGAGCCTGTGCTCTTAGTAATATACTTGGCATTGCTATTTTATCTCTTCCTCTCTTTAGCTAAAAGATAACTGATTTGAAGAATAAACTCTGAATTCTGATGGTCAATGGGCAAGGTCATTGTAAGATTCAACTGTTTTGTGTAAGATCATGCAATATGGAAAGTGAATTGTGGCTTTCCTTTCCTACAAATCTGACAAACTTGTCTATATTGGGAATCTCTATATATTTCAGCCACCTGCACAACTGTACTCAGAACAGATCCCCTTGGGCAAGAAAAGGTGATTTTTACAATAGTGGCTGATGCTATGCTAATATTAGTCTCCAAACTTAGAATGTCCTACCATAGTCTTAAAAATTCTCAGCCAGAGCTAACTCCTGAAACAATCGAGTGCAATTAATACTTTATTGGGTTTTTTTCCCTTTCCTTTAAAGTTATGGATGACTTAAATTAACATTTGAAATAAAATATCCACGGGTGTTTCTGTTGTGGGAAGTTGTGTTCTCTTCTGCATCCTTCTTGTGCATCCTTTTCAAAAGAAGTATCTGTCTTTATAATCTTTGTCTTTTTCAGTTTCACTTTTTGTCTGCATGATACATGTGCTGAAATTTCAATTTCATTAGATGATCTAACCAAGAAAGAGTGAAATAACTGGAAATTAGATGTATACCTAATAAATTGCTCTCAATTTGCCTTTATATATATATCCAATAATTATTTCCTGCAAAATTTATGAATATACTAATAAAAATCAATATATATTCACATTGCTAAAAGACAATTAATGAAAAAATGACACTTTTCTACTGAGATATTTCTCCAGGCTAATAATAATTGAAAGTACCATTTTACATTTTCTTTTGTAAAGCTTGCATTATTGACACAGCATAGGGAAGCACTGTAATGTAATTTTATATGCAACAGTATTTTATCATTTGGCAACCCACTCAGTATTGTCCACAGCACAAAGTGGACATAAACACAACAGTTACTCATATTGAGTGTGCTGGATTTCATCTTTTGGAACTCCAAAGATACACAGAGACCTCTTTACAGCAAGTACTTTGCATAATCACTAATACAATGCACAAAGAAAGTTGTGACTGCTGTAAAAAACAAAAGAAAGAACATCATGGAGAGTGTTATTTAGAAGATCTGTATTTCAGGTATTCATATCAGTGTCCCAACATAAGTGTAGTGTGGTGGTGTTTAAGCATAATGTACTGATTACATGTACTTCCCTTGACAGAAAGAAAATAGACTGTGCACACATCTGCATCTTGGACAGTTTGGCTATTAAAATATTAGAGTTCTGCCATCTGGAAAAGTGATGGGAACTGAATGTAAGCAGATGACTGTCAAAAGCAGCATGTTTTCTGTTACTGAAAAAATAAGAACCAATGACCAACACAAAAATTAAACCTGTAAATTTGAATTGGCCCACAAGAATTCTAACTTACAGGATCTGCATTTATAAATGCTGAGTTGCATATCAAGATAAAAAGGCATCAGCCATGCAAAATCAAAGTGTTTACACCCTTGTATTTTTGTCATTAAAACTGCATTAATGAAAGACAAAAATATTTCTGTGTTTTTGATTCTGAACTGAATAAAATAAAATGTTCATTCTTTGTTCTTAATTTAATGATATGCATATTTGGAGCACATCTGTAATGCGTACTGAGCAAATCTGTGTCCTGAGGTCGTGCTTTTAACCTATATAGATATAATGAGAAAAGGAAAAAAAAAACCCCATATATCTTTATGTGTAGTGCAATTGTCACATCACCCTGATAGCACAGTAATGTAAAAAAGAACATAAAATGTCTGTTATTATTTGGACATTGCTAGTCAGGACAATGTATGTTATATTTGTGAACACAGATGATTCAGGCAGACAAAGCTTTTTTCGAAGTAGAGAATCATCTCGGTAGAGATGATAAAAGGACTCATTTGGGTCTCTAGACTTTCAAATATCTTCTTCTAAATATTTTATCGTCTATAAAAAATAACTATGTAGAAATGTGTAGAGTTGTTTGCACCTGATTTAGTATGTAAGGGGAAACACAATAAGATTAAATTGCTGTTTCCTTGAAACTACAGAAAAGTAGAATCTCCACTACAAAAAGCAAGAATGTCTTCCTCCCAACCCCGCCACTTGGATAATGAAAGATGAATTAAAGAAAGATTGTATTGTTTCCATGTTGTGGTGGGTTGGCCTTAGCTTACAGTCAAGCAACCACACAGCCACTCACTTGCTTCCCCACAGCTCTTTCTTCTGCTCATTTGCGCATTCTATAAAAATATAAACTTCCTACATAACACTTCATATACAACAAAGGGCTCAGATGTGTTCTGTGCTGGATCTGCTGCAGAGCCGCTAGTGTCCAACCCAGAGCTGCCTTCAAGAAAGGCCATCCCTGCAGTGCCTACTACTAAAAGTCTGCCATTTACACCCAATATATATCTTCCTTTCTGTATTTTTTTCTAAATGAAGCATTTATTTTTCTGGAACATCAGATGAAATATAGCAAAGCAAAATGTATATTTAAAAGAAGTACATTTTTTTTTTATCCCAAAGGAGGGAAAAAGTAAATTTTGAAGTAATTTTCATAGGAAAATGTAAAGGAGTATTGACCTACCTGCTGTCTTCTTATTCTAATGATTTTTTACAAAAGCAGTAGCAAAAGCATGGTCGATCTCCAAAATTATGGGTTTTTATTCATATGAACCAATCAAACAGTTGAAAAGATAACTGAGTGATTTTTGTTACATTGTATGGAGTTTCAAAACAGAACTGTTTGTTTACTCTTTTGAATTAAAAACATTAATTTTTTCTAATTTGTACCTAAATCAGTAAATAATCTTTACTTTATATCTGGTATAATATATAATAAATAATGCAATTAACTAACTTAAAACTACAAAAGATATCAGTGAATGTTTACTGATGAAATTTTAATGCTGTTTAATATTTACAATTAAATCAGTGTTTAAATTATTTTCCCTGCACACAGATAAATTATGCATAACTGGTGTTAAAGTAGCAAAAGTAAAAGTCCTAATGGTTGCTAATTTCATCTTTCAGCTTACCACATGCATTTTATAGAGACCAGTGAGCAATTACAAGCAACATCAGGACACTAATCTTCCTCAGTGAAGTCTGAAATTACTTGTGGTAACTTCACTCTAGAATATATTTTTTTCTCAGACTTCCTTTACGGGGAAAAGAAAATAACCCTGCTACAACATGTTTGTTGAAGTGTGTAAAATATAAAGAGGTAAAATACACTTTTTTTTTAAAGTAAAATATTTAGAAAGATGTTTAAAGAAATGAAGATTAGCACACAGTTTTCATAGAAGATAGCTGTGGATTTAGAATTTATTTAAACATAATCTGTGAGATCACAGCCTAAAGCAGTGAAAAAAAGCCCCAGTGAGTAACAAATTATTTCTTTCAGCTTTGTAGAAATGTGAAGGTCACAGTTCAAGAACACGGTTTTCAACAACAATGCTGGCAAAACGTCCTACTATTTTGCTATGAAAAGAACACATTTTCTTAGTTTTTATTGGTGTCTTACCAAAGGGAAGGTCATAGAGCTTGCTTGCCTTTTGTGATTTATCTCAGTTTCAGTAACAACACAAAATGAAGCTAAGGGACATAATTAAACTGCAGGTCATGAAACAAGAGACTGAAGCAAGATGTCAAGCAGCTGCCAGCTCAAAATGTTTAAGGATTTTAAAGGAAATTTCACAATTTTTAATTAACACTGACCTGCAAGTTGCATGAATTGAGAAACATGAGAGGCAAAAAAAAAAAAAATTATTTGACAAGAAAGAGAATTCATAATCCTGAAAAACAAATTTGCATGCCACAGGCACTCTGTGAATAACATGTAACTTGAAAATAAATGTTATGTTACAATAATAGCAAAACCTTCTTTCATATTTTTTTCTCTCTTTCTTTGTTCTTTTTTTTAAATAAGAAAATGTCTGTTTTGCAGAATAAAGTCAACACAGGGATGACTTTTTTTTAATCACAGCCATGACTTACACAGAATACCCAAGCAAATCTTAATTTCTAGAAATTTATTTTTGAAGCTCGATATTCATCTTCTTAAGCTGAGGAGTTTTAGGAAAGAAAAAAAATGATTCAGGAAGAGTTCAAAAACACCCTCACTTTTCTTTGGACACTATTCAACTTAGTTTGTTCCCTGCCTGGTTATTTCATGCTGGTAGATGATGACTTCTTGGTAGCCTATTAAACCCAGCAAGTGCTGGAGTGGAAGGAGTATCCATGGAAACAGTAGTAAAATGTGCTCTCCATCTCCCCATGGCTCCTAGTAAAAATAAATAAATAAATACATACATACATAGCCCAAACTATATTAAATTCTACATAACAATATTTTGTGACTATGTAAGTCTCCAGCAAAATCTGAACTATGTCAACTGTCACAATGAGATGGTGATTTTGGACAACGCGACACCCCTCGGGGTCTTCCGTATACTTCTCTTCAGCAAATAGTACCTACTACCACACCACAGTCTGGGGACAGAATGTGAAAGAAAAAGTTAAAGTAAAATCTTCCTCAAAGCTGAACAAATAATGTATTTCAATTAATCAATCAACTTTGCCTTCTGTAGCATGTTGTATGAATACTGAGGTAGGGGTACAACGAATAAGCAAAAAAAGAAAATTCAAAACCAAAAACACTAAAAGAATTAAAAGGAAAAAATCACATGCAAACAAATTTTCTTAAAGAAAAATGGGTTAGCAGTTCTAAAGGATCATGACACACAAAAAGAAATTCATATCAAAGGGAATTTAATATAGATAGATATTCTGCATTACAACTGACACATCTCATTAAAATCAGGAACCATAGAATCATAGAACAGCTAGGGTTGGAAAGGACCTTAAGATCATCTAGTTCCAACCCTCCTG
>NW_009913222.1:0-1111 GCF_000696875.1 Nestor notabilis
TGCTTTGCAGTTCAAAAATACTGTCCTTTTTAAAGTTATTCTGTAAATACCTAAAAATACTTCCAATTTCTCTCCCTTTCCTCAGAGCATACAAGCAGTTGTGAATGAATAAATACGCAGTACAGATTTTACAAAGTGCTGTACTTTGTAGTCAGGCATTATTCCAATTTTCTTTAATTAAACAAGAGTCTTTTCAATGATAGAAACCTTGTTATTACACTCCATTATATCACTAAAAGCTATTTAATAAGGAAGTGTTTTCATTCGTACAATGACAACAAGAGTCATTTTTATATTTATTTATACTGTAGAAATTCCAAGTTTTTCCAAGGATTTGCTGTTCTGCCTTTGCAAAATCTTGAACTGTGGCAGCAAGCAATTAATCATGTTGTTACTGTACAGTTTGGTCCTTAAGCAAATCCACCTTCCCAGTACTTCCTCCTTCTCCTCAGCCAGCCTGCAGCTGAGGTAGTGCACACAGGAGCTATCCTAGAGTCACAGCCCCAACATGCTTGGCCCTAGACTGATGTGGAAAAGTCCTTCCCTACTCTGGAAGCTCCCTGTAGGTTCATATTTTGATCATTTCCATTGTTACTTGTTCTTGAAAGGCCGTTATTCCAAATAAATTATGTTATGAAAGCTTAACAAGATTTGTTGCCTTAATATTTGTGTAAGTAAGTGTTGCAGCTTCAGGAGAAGAGGACAGGTCCAAGAATGCACACTGGGCATGGCTCCTATCCATGACTCTGTGACTCCAAGGGATTCATGGATGTTTCTTGGCAGTGTTTTATGATCCAGCCCTTTCCAGCCTTTCCTCCGTATCTCATAAGCTCTAGGAGAGCCCTCTTTTGGTTTGGTGATTCCTGACATAGTGAGGTCCTGTCCTTGCTGGCAAGTGGAAGCTACTACAATAATAGATATTTGCCTTGGAAGAGTACGAAACTGTGCTGAAAAAGCTTAAACTTCTTCTGTGAAGGTCAGAGGAGGGTGATACAATATTTCCCCCAGTTTCTGGAAACAGCTGTCATCAGTTTCTACGGACAGTTAAATATTTTCCCTCCTTCTCCTCACAGTGTTCTCTTATTTAAAAACACTCGTTACATTAGCCCAA
>NW_009913223.1:0-408 GCF_000696875.1 Nestor notabilis
GGTTTTTTTTTCTTTTTTCGTGGCAGTCTCTTCTCTGCCTCCCCTTCATCCTCCCGCATGGTCACTGTGTATTGAAGTTGCACTTGCTCCTGAGTTAACTCTAGGATTGATGTCTGTGGTCTTTATGTTTCTCTTTGTCCTCACCGTTTCTGCTTTTCTTACTATTTCTATGAAAATGGCTAAAAGAGAGTAGCTAAATTGTTGGGGGGGGGGGGGGGTAGAGAGAGAGGGGACGGATGGCAATGGGGCTGACACCACCTTTGTCCCAATTCAGTCAACAGTCAAATCACAACAAGCTGGTTTTTTGTGACAAAGGAGTTTGAAACAAAGGAGCCATTTTAGAAAATGAAAAATTTATTTTGTGGCTTTTTTGTTTTTTTTAAAGTAAGTTTTTCTTTTTTTTTTTTC
>NW_009913223.1:439-55068 GCF_000696875.1 Nestor notabilis
AAATGCAGGTTTTCACTCTCTCTCTTACGCGTCGTGTGTCGTTCGTCGTCGTCCCCCCCATCCTAATGAACCCTAAAATGAATAGAAGAAATGGCATCTCTTAAATCCTGCATCATCCCCATGCACTACAGCAGGCGTACTGGTTCCCTTCTGTTTCGAACATTTCATTGTGCATTTTAAAAGAAAGACCATTTATTTTGTACTGGTAGATCTGTGAATAGTTGAAGCAGCTGAACGTGCTTGTGATAAGAAGGAACATCTCATCTCTCTAAGATGGGAACAACAAAAGACCTGTCATGCACTAATTTGGTAGGTGTTGCATAGTGATGTCAGTTAGCAAAGTGCAGGTCAGAGGAGACTTGCTGATAGGAGAGCCTGCTTTTCTCTGGCTTTCTTAGAAAATGTGGACTGCTGCATTTCCAAACCAAACAGGTGGAGTTACATCTAGTAATATCTTTTGACTTGTTTAATTCTCATAATTTGCGTATCACTTTAAGCAGTATTTCCACTAAAACAAATGCAAAGCCACATTGCTGTAGCAATTGACTTATCACCAAGCCTAATAGATGCTCAGAGGCAGGAAGCCTGTGATTTTTCAGGAGTGAAATCATGTGACAGCATCAGATGCTGAATGTATCAGTCACAGAAACCTGGCAGAAAATACTTCCAGGAAAGGACTAAACAATGGAAAATTATCCAACAGAATGCATCAGTTCACTTTCCTGCTGCTTCACTAATCTACAGTAGAACACGTTCTGATAGTATAAAAACTTACCGGGGCTAAGCATGTAAACACGGTGTCTACGAATCCTTTGCCTGCTCAGCTCTTGAGGCAGGGTTTTATTAGCCACGGGACAGCATCATATTAGCTGCACTGACGCTTGTGGATCCAAGAATTTCCTCTGATCAAACAGATCTGTCACTTTTGCCAGGGAATTACAGCCCCTTGAGCTAAGCTATACTTAAGTGGGGAAACTTCAGGGCTATGTTGCATTAGGGGGTTATTTTGTTATCTGTCATCTCCCCTGTACCAAGAGAGTCTTGCTGCTGCTTGCAGTGGTGGAAGCAGAGAAAATGCTGTTGTATGAATGCTAGTTTGTCAAGACTGCTGCTAGTATTTAAGTGATCTTGTATTTTAAAGCTGTCTGGAGAGCTTGTACTTACAGCTAAGCTGTGATCAGCTGTAACCAATGTTAACAAAAATTCTGGTTAGCTGTACAGACAGGGCACAAGTGCTATTCAGAGCCAGGCAAGCTTTCTTTTTCCCAAGGGGTCATTTGAAGTGTTAGCAGAAAATTACAGTAAGAGCAAGCTTGGGCTGCCTGGAGATCAAATATTGTTGGATTAAATGCCCTCTGGCTCATGAGACTCTCTTTTCTTTTTCTTTTTTTTTTATTTATTTTTTTTATGAACATCTGCTCAGCCTTCTTGGTTGGAAAGCTTGTTTTATTTGACATTCCTCTGAACTCTTTTGCTTGGTGATATAGGCCAAATGTTACCTTCCTTGAATGAAAGCTTTGGGAAGGAAGGAAAAAGAGTAAACCCCAGGATAGGGTTTGTTGGAATATTAGGAAGGAAGCCAGGTGGTGAGATTTCAATCAGGAAAGAAAGATAAAGTAAGACAAAATAAGATGAAAAAATGAGGCTGATATAAAGAGATGTGGAGAATGATTGTGGTAGCGAAGGACCTAGGCTGTGGTTCAGGGTTAGCATCCTCAGCATCCACGTAACATGATCTAAGCTCAGCCAATGGCTGAGCTCGAGTGCTGAGCCATGCCACACCACAGGACTTGCCAAGCCTGAGCCCAGGGTGGGAACGCTGCTTGTGTTTGTTCATGCCAGGTAGTGGAGAGAGTAATCTGACAGCAGAGGCTGTGGGAGCAGCTTCCCGAGTCACTTCTCAGTGGTACAGGGCACTGCTGAGCACTCCTTTTCAGGGTAGAGCAAGCATTTTAGCAGTGAGCTGAACTGTCTGACTGCCTTGAAACAACTTATGGATATATTTACACTTGTGATTTGGCTTGTGTCCAGTCTGAGTATCAGGCACATGCTCTGGAGACCTTCTCCAGTTGCCTTGTGGTGGTTCAGGTCTCAGAGCAGCGTCACTACAAGAGACCTGAACTCTCCCAGTGAAACTAAAGCAGGAGTCCTGCTCTGGGAGCACTCTCAGGCGATTACTGAGTCTTGCATGAAACAGATTGATTTCTTAAAAGTACCTCTCAGCTGTAATTGAGTGAGTAGTTCTCATCCTCTTAAGCATGAAACCAGTGAAGAGTCCCACATCAAGTTTGTTATCTTCAAACACTTCTGGCAGTTCATTCTGGAGTGCTATGTCCCACTCCCCTGAAAAATCATAGAATCGTAGAATGGTTTGGGTTGGAAAAGATCTGAAGATCATCTAGTTCCAACCCCCTGCTATGGGCAGGGGCACCACACACTAAACCATGTCACCCAAGACTCTGTCCAGCCTGGCCTTGATCACTGCCAGGGATGGAGCATTCACAACTTCCTTGGGCAACCCATTCCAGTGACTCACCACCCTCACCGTAAAGAACTTCTTCCTTAGATCTAACCTAAACTTCCCCTGTTTAAGTTTGAACCTGTTACTCCTTGTCATAGAATAATAGAATAGTTAGGGTTGGAAAAGACCTTAAGATCATCTAGTTCCAACCCCCCTGCCATGAGTAGGGACACCACACACTAAACTGTGGCGCCTAAGGCTCTGTCCAATCTGGCCTTGAACACCGCCGGGGTTGGAGCATTCACAACTTCCTTGGGCAACCAATTCTAGTGCCTCACCACCCTCACTGTGAAGAACTTCCTCCTTATATCTAATCTAAACTTCCCCTATTTAAGTTTAAAGCCATTACCCCTTGTCCTGTCACTAGAGTCCCTAATGAAGAGTCCCTCCCCAGCATCCTTGTAGGCCCCCTTCAGATACTGGAAGGCTGCTATGAGGTCTCCATGCAGCCTTTTCTTCTCCAGGCTGAACAGCCCCAACTTTCTCAGCCTGTCTGTTGCAGCTGAGACACCCTTCAAGAAGATATTTTCTAGTACTTATATAAGGATTAGTACCTGAGTGGAACCAAGGGGTTGGGCATGGTGTTCTTAACATGTCCTAATCTGTTTGCAGATCCTCAGGCTGAGCACTCCATTTTGGTTCAGCCAGCTACAGTCACAGATGGCCAAGGGAGCCTGGAGAATAGGAAAAATACAGGAGGTGCAAAGACTATATTTGAAAACAACAAGCAGACTGAGCAGGTGAGATTACAACTTGTTAGGATTTAAAAGGTACAGGATACTGTAGTCTTCATGACTGTTGTCTATAGGAAACCGTGTGTACCTGTGAGCTCCCCTCTCTGGTGCTACTGTACCTAGAATTACTTCACAGCATTTTTAGTCTTAATATAGATGTTTACACTAACTTTTAGCTGAGGCAGACAATGTGATTTTGAAGCAAATGTCACAGTTGTTCCCTGCCTTTTTGTTCTTCATCCCACTTTGTCTTGGAGCACCTGAAAATAAATGGGAGGAACTGTTTTGGGGGCATACCAACTGCAACCTGACATTGCTACTACTACACGTACTCCAGCATCTTTATTGAGTGTTTTGTTTAAAAACAAACAGACTTTCTTTTCCACCATCTATGTAGTTTCAATTTCAAATGCTTGGCACCATTTTCTTCTAACTCAGCAGAGCCATGTCTGTTGGTCTGTGCTGTGTACTAATGTAGCTCCTGTGATAGGTGTGTATTTTGCTTTTCCAGGGAAAGATGCTCAGGTAGAGAGACTAAGGGACAGGACCAAACTGAAGAAAATTAGTTATATGATGTTCTGTCTCCACAGCTCCCTGTATTGTGCTGCTAATCTACTCACAGTTAGCTGATGTCTTCTGAAGGTGCATAAGGAAGAAAGGCTGTGTCTGTAAAGAATGCTTATTTAGAACTGTGTACAACTAGCTATCAATTTCTTAGTTAACAGGAATTATTCCTTAGCATTCATCATCATCTGCTACACAAGCCCATATTGTGTGCCAGTGTCTGAGTCTGCCAAAAGTGAACTGCTAAGTTTCTTAGGACCCCAAAATTTTGTTGCTTCTGGGATCAGCACATTAAGCAAGGGCTTCTGTGGCCAGTTCCAGATTGTGCTGACAACAAACAGGAGTTTTGCCACTGATTTCTGTCCATCCGTCCCGCAGTCTTATTTATATATTTAAAACAAAAAATCCTTACCTTTCATTGTCCTCCAGGATGCTTTGGGTATTGAGAATTTTTCCGTGGTATGGCAACCATTTGTTACTGCAGTGATAATACTTGCACAATTGGTGGGCATGCAGACCATGGGGATTGGGCACCATAGTACAAAGCAGTCCTGTGGTTATGGAAACTGTAGTCCCCTTCCATATAGCTCTGGTAGGCAGTTATAAGAGCAAATCTCTTATTCTCTCTCCCACTCTGCTTTCACAAAGCCACATCCATATCAACATTGGCTTGGATGCCTGCCATCAAACAGGTTGTGCCTCTGAAACACTAAGATCAATGTGAGGTTTGTTAAATTTGGGCTTGCTAGGCCTTCACACTGTCAGTGTTAAGGCAGCCTGAAGAGAACAGATGGATTGAAGGAGGAAAAGAGTTCTTGCTGAACCATTTGAGGATGGGAGAGGAGTGAGGAAGGGAGAAAAGTGATGGTGCTCCTAGAAGAAGATACTGAAAACAGGGCAAAACCTGGGCACAAATTAAGAAAAGGCCATGCAATCTGCCCCAGCTATTTGGTGGGGGACAACAACAGTATCCGCAAAAATCTATGATCGTGTTCTTTGAACATTGTTTGTCCTGACCACCTACAGTACAAGTGTTTTGGGTCAGGGCTTGTTGTTTCTATACATGATCTTTGCTGTCTTTAGGCACCTATATGCAAGTAAGATGCCCTAGAACTGCCAGATTGAGGTTTCACTTTGAAAAGGAAAAATGTTTTGGTGGGTTTTTTTATACCGTAGGCTGTTTTAGCTGGAGTAGCTTTTCCTCCCACCCCCACACCCTCCTTATTTATCATGTTGTAGGGATTATTTGAAACCTGGGGACATATTTTTCCTGAAGGGGAGTTGAATGATGCAGCATGAGCAAGGGAGTGCTCTTGCTTCTGTGCATCTTGAACATCATAAGCAAACCAAGCAATTCAGGACTAGATCTAAAGCTTGAAAGGCGAGATTATGGCCATGATTCAGTATAAAAAGCAAACAACAACAACAACAGAACAACTCTACTGAAAACAAACCCACTGAATCTGGAGAACATCTCAGTGTGTATGGTAACCTATATGATATGGCACTATCTTAAGGATGAGATCAGGTCATGCTAGTCAATTATTATGGTTGTATCTGCTGCAAGTGTTTTGGCAACTTGTTTTATTTAGTTTCTTTTAAAAGTTTTTTTAACTCTTAAACTTGTGAGATAAAGGATAGGACTATAAAAAATGAATGCTCCACTCTTCTAAGTAGAAAGAGATGCTGAAGGAAGGAGACTATCACTGTTGCATTATGTTAAGAATAAGTGTATTACGGCAGTGCTATCAATCATCCTGTCCTAGTTTGTATTCTTCTTGCTCTGCTTTGTTTTCCTTCCCTGTTGGTAATGGTGTTACAGGAACAGTTTCCAATGGTCTTCATGTCTCTTTCTGTTCTCTTCCCATGTTGTCTTCTCCTCTCTCTCCACTTTTCTTCTATCAAACCTTTGCCAGTATCCTTTTCTATCTGAGACTGGGTACCAAAAAGAAAGCAAATGCCCAGTAGGACTTAGCAAGAAGTGGCAGATGGGAGGAGAGCACCATGGTACTTCACGTTTCCCTTGCCACTGGCTTTATCCCTACTTGGTTGAAAAAGGGCACTTTGTGCAATAACCACATAAGGATGGTTCCTGAGCAATGTCTGAAAGGGTGTTTTGTAAGTTTGATCACCAGCTTGTGTAACTTTATTGACCTTTAAACTATTATTTTAATCTTTATGTTTTAGAGCTCTTCATCACATTTTCCTTTTGCTTCATCATGTTAGAGGGGTGTTTGTGTAACCCTGTTGCTCCTTGCTGTGAGTGTCCCTGTCTCCAAACTGCATCCTAGCTTTCTTTCTCCACTATTTATGGAGCAGTGCTTGATGTTGGTTGTTTTTGTTGTTTTGGTTGGTTGGTTGGTTTTTTGGGGTTTGTTTTTATTTTTGGTTTGGGGTTTTTTTGGGGGGTTTTTTTTTTAGTGCTGCCTGGAGTTAGATTAAGCTACAGAAGGGTGAAGTGTGTCTTAATACATTTACTTTTACAGTAGTTCACAACCCTCATTAATGGAAATTAAAGTTTGGTAAGATACATATGACTTCCAGGTTGAAGAGTCAACTGGCAGCTGCTGGTACATAGGCCTGTCTGAACAACAGATCTGGGAAGATGCCCCTTAAGTCATTTGTATTTTTGAGTGTGTTACCATTCAAAACTTTATCCTAAAGAAGGTCATAAAATTGTTTCAACCAAAGCATAGAGTTTGCAATATTTGCAGAAACTTAAGAAAACTTTCTTGTTTCCATAGGAAAACAGACTATTTCTTCCACTTCTCCTCACCCCAGACATTGTTAAAACTGGAGCAATCTACCCTGAGCATGTTGTTCTGGGCAGCAAGTGCATAACCAGAGCTTCCAGCAAGGTCATGTCCTTGGAGCTGTCCTGGTTTCTTGCCTCTTGGGTTGCAGAACATCTCACTGAGCAGCAAATGGGAGATGAAATACTAGGCCACAAAGTTTGCAAAAAACCTGCAGTGGGATTTTTAGTCCTTTTGTCTGTAGATTAAATAAAAAGTTGCTCATGTATTGCGTTCCCTGTATAGGTTGCAGGACTGCAGGCAGCTCAGAGCTGGGGCATAGCACTTTTTATAGGATACTCACAGTTTCACAAATGAAGTGCTTCATCTAACATTATCTAACTGGCTTATGGCACGGAGATCATTATTCTTGACTCCTGTCTTAGGGAACATTGCGTCTTTAAATTACAGAAGGACATGAAGAAACTCTCGTACCCTGCTGTTGCATGTCTGTCTCTGAGAGCTCTGTGGTAAAGTTGCTGCTTGCATGCCAAAGTAACCTGGATGCAGTGCTGGGGAAACTGGGCACCACAGCAATTTTATGTTAGACGCGTATGAATTGTGTCTGATCTTCACCAGGGTCAGGGTAAATAAATTGCATTATGCTTCTCCAGCCTGCAAGCTTTGTCTGGCCTTTCTCCTGACATGTCTACTGTCATTGTCTTTTAGTTTGACAGTTAACAAAATAAATATGAAAGTCCTTATTTCTACATGCTTTCTGGGTGATGCTTGGTGTGTGATTGTATTGGTCTGATGGCTGAATTAACTGCATGGTCCAAGCAAACATAACAGCTGTTAGAAAGGTAGAGCAAAGGATATAGCAAGCATCTCTGGTGTCATTTTATTTACACTGCAGATCTGCATGTGACCCATTGACAGGATGATGTTTCTTCCCAAAAAACTACTACATATTAGGGAATTGGTAGGGCTTTAAAGCAAATCTAGACTTAGGTTAATTTTGGTGGCGGCTACTTCATCTTAGCCTTTTACCTCATACACTCCTCTCACCTAGGCAATGAGGTGGAAACTAAGACGAGAAGGCAAAAGAGCATCAGTCACTCACTTTTGGAAATAGTCACTTTGGGTTTTTTCCAGGAAGCTTCTGCAGTAATTATTCTGGGAGCTAAGCAGGCAGCCCCTTTGGATTTTACACATCCAGGCTTGTAGGATTTATTCTAAACTTGAAGGAATGTTGCTACAAAGTGTGATGTTTTATTTAGAACAGATTTTCTTGCAGTGCAAGCTGTTGTATGGTGTGTCTGGAAACAGAGCAAGTAGGCCAGAAACGTTGTACTGAAAACCATGTAAGCACACACGAGTCACCCAGATGCTGCTGCTGTTCTCCTGGGTGAACTAGTCAGTGGTCAAGTGAAACCTCATGAGGAGTGGCTAAAAATTATGCCTGTTTATAATGCATGTAGGGGTGAGGATGTTGCTGTGGGTTGAAGGCTCTTTTCAAGCATGAGACTTTGGTTTTAGCTGATATATCATCTATTCGGGCCTCGTCTGGATAAAATATAGTTTCCTTAAAGTAAGGTAAGCTTGTTAAGCATGGAAACATTATAGATGGAGACAACACTTGAATGCTTTAATTCCTGTTGAAGTTAAGCATCTAATTACATTTCTGGAGGCTTACATTACTTTGGGGCGTGGAAAGCTTCCTCTGCTTTTTAACTTCATATTTAGTATTAGAAATAGAATGTACCTGAAGTGACTTCATATAATTTTGTCCTCAATATCTTTCTACATTGTAACAGAACAGAGCTAATAGAAATTGGTAAAAGTATATTATTGCCACAGTTCTGCAGTCAAAATATGTCTGTATGCATGTACATCTCCTTTGTTGAATTTCTAGGATTTAGTTTGTTTTAAACAGTCAGGCACAGAACCATAGCCATTTTCTTTTAAAGGGCAAAGATCAATGAGGAACTGTGGATATGCTTCTACAAATGCAGAGTTTTGGGTTGATGTTATCTTCATCAGCCTGTGGGTTATCACTGGACAAAAATCTACTGAGAAATTGTAGTGTGTAGGCTGAACTGGATGGTGTTAGAAGTAACCTGCCATGTGAGATTTGACAAGTAAGTTTTCTTGAACCCACATGCAGTCCTGTGTGACTGCGACCCCCTTGATGCTTCCTTGTTTGTGTCTTGTATCTGTGAAGTATTTGCCACTTTAAAGAGGCAGTAATGGACTGAAGTGCTAAGTTAAGACTGTAGAATTAGGGGCTCCTAAAACACTGTTCCATGGCTTGGGAGAAGCAGGGGTGGGTGGGTGGGTGGGTGTTTATGCCTTCCCACACTCCAACTCTGCTGTGATTTTAAGCTTTTATTCAAAGCTCTGTCTTTGTGTTACTTAATTGTGCTGTATGTGCTCATGCTCACAGGCTCTTTTACACAGAACTAAAATTCAGAGAGTTTGCCTCCATGCCTAGTCTTTCCATCACTCTCCTAGTGAAATACAGAAACATAAAATGTCAATGTGTGATGGAGATTAGGAAAGGAAAAAATCTTATTACCTGTGACAGTGTGACTGAAGTCAAGTCTTGCTTATTAGCTTCATCAATCAAGTGTGACATTTTGTTCCAAGACTTTCTTCTAAAGAATGCTTGAAGCTGAATATAGCCTCATCTTAGGCACATGGAAATGAAAATACCCTTCTGTACTGAGATGAGGAACTGAGCTCACACAAAACAGGCATCCACTCTTGATCTTTGAGGTAGGTCCTGCCAGTGGCTGTAGCTTTTGGTGTCAGGCAAAGCCTCTTCTGAGCCCCCAAAAAGCACTTTTGAGGTGACCTGTTCCTGAGAGCGTTTTTGGCAATAGAGCCATTTCCCACAATGTGTTCTGAGTTGGGGAAGTCTGAGCACTGTTCTTGCTATAACATTTGAAGACCTTTAAATTACTATGCTGCAAATGAGATGATCAAGATCCTCTATTTTTACTGAGGTTTTAAATACATTTTTAAATTACTTTTATGCCACCTTTGGACATGAATGGAAGTTGGAAGGTGCAAGTAGGTATGTCTATTGCATGGAACAGCCTGTTAAACAGTACTTGCTGAGAATACGCCTGACTAAACTGGGGTCCTAGAGTTGTTGGGGGGTTATTTGTATTTGGGAGTTTTGTGTGTTACACTGATACTGGCAGAACTCTTGTAGACTTATTCTTAAATTGTATGGTCAAATTGAAGAAGCTTTCAGGTGGGAGAGGTGGAGAAAGATGACATGAAGAGAGTAATCTTATTCCATCCTCAAGCTAAGCTTTTTTTTTTTCATGGGAAACACTGCAAATTATATGGGATTTTAGTGAGACATTGGTAGCTCTTAAACTAGTAAAATAGCAAGGACTTGGGCACCCTGTGTGTTGTATAGAGTTCTTGGGTATAACTCAAGGTATCTGAGATCTCACAAGAGTGACTGTGGGGAAGCAGAGAATCAAAGGCAGGGAAGGGACCTCAGAGGGTCTTAAGCCCAACCTCCTGCTCACAGCAACATCAGCTTTGAGATCAGGCTTCTTGAGGCTTTATTCAGGTGGGGCTTGAAACCTCAAAGCATAGAGACTGCACAGTCTGTCTGGGCAGCCTGTGTCACTGCCTGGCTGTCATCTTGGGGAAACATTTTCACCTTGTATCTAGGCTGAACCTTTCATATTTAAGTTTATGCCTGCTGGTTTTCACCTTCCTACCCTGCACTGCTGTGAAGAGTCCATCTAAGACTTCTTGATGACCTTCCCAAGGGCACTGGAGGTGCTGTTAGGTCCCCCCAAAGCTGTCTCTGCCCTGGGCTGAAAAAAACCCTCTCCCCCAGCCTCTCCTCCACCATCTCAGTGGCCTCTGCTTACCATTGTCCAGTTTATTGCTATCTTCTGTGTATTCCTTGGGCCCAAAACTAGACAGTGTCTAAATGTGGTCCAAAGAGTGATGAGCAGAGGAAGATAATCCCTTCCTTCAATCTGCTTACTGGCTTTGCTTGTGTTCATGCAGCCTAGCATGCTGCTGTCTGTCTGTGCATACCACTAGCTTGTGGCCAGCGTGCTATCCACCAGGACCTCAGGGGACATTTCATAACGTGTATAGCTATTCTTCCCCTTTCTGATTCTAGTTGTTGCAGGTTGGTATTCAGGCTAGAGGAGCATTAACAGTCACATCAACAACAACAACAATAAAAAAAATAGAATATAAAGTAGCAAAACACTTTTGGTGATGTAAGATTTCAAGATTGTTACCCTTCACAAATAAATACATGTAGGCTTTTGAGGTGAATGAGGGATAGATCATGAGCCAGGAGGCTACTAAGAAAAGTTGCAACCTGAAGTCAACATCGTGGTAGTTCACAGGAACCTACTTTGAAACTGTAACAACTGAACCTAAAAATAAATGATTTTTTTCCCCCCTCTGCACTAGAGATGACTGATGTCATTACTGATTTCTGTTTCAAACATATGACCTTTTTTTGTGAGGAGGAATGTTTGGATGAACTGTATTCTAATGATCCATATAAACAAAAAGTCCTATATTCTGCCTGCTCATCTTAATGGTTGATGGTTTAGTGTCTTCAGCACAGCTATTCTTTCATCATAATTGGAATATAAACCTTCTAAAAATGTTTGCAATATGCCAGGTGAGTCATTAGTTTTCAAGACAAACGTTGTGGGGGGAAAAAATACCTTGGTTTTATATTTTACTCTGCAAATATGGTCATTTATATTAAATAACATAATGTTTTTGCTCAGCTGTATCTGCAGCTTTTTGGAAGACCAACAAAGCAAACCCTCTGCTTCAGATAGAGGTGACTCCTAAGGCTTACTCTTGACTTCTTTCAGCCTTCAGCAACTGTTAACCTTTCAGATTGATGCATGTTTTGCTATACAACTTTAAAGATCATAGTCACAAGGATTAAAATAGTAAATGTTTATTTAAGGAAAGCTGAATTTGTATTTTGAGACAGATCTTAAAACGGTTTTGCTGTTCTATGTGATTGTAGCAGTACAGCTTCTCTTCCAAGAAAAGCTGCAGCTAGTTTTAGATGGGGAAGTTCCTCTCGGGTTTGAGATAAACTGGGTGAAACAATTGTCAGTGAATGGGTACATGGGTGTGTTGTTGGAGGGAGGAGGAGGTTGACTTGTCTAAGTGTTGTGGTGTGGTATGGTATAAAATCCTGCAAGCTGAGAATCTTGAGAGTTGGGAGATCCAAACTGCATTCTTGCTCCATCATCCTCCATCTAAAGCCTTAAAATATGAGTAACTTCATGCCAAAGAGCTAACTTTAAACATTAGGCCAAGAGGTTTTCAGTGGTAGATTTATGTTTTTCTAGAGAATTAGTGAAAGGTAGTGAACAAAGTCAAACCTGCTTGTCTTTAGGCTCGTTCCAGCTTCGTGGCTTAATCAGAAAAGGCTGAAAAACTGCCACAAAAGGAGAACGGGGGAAGTATCTTGCAGCTTCCTTGGTGAGAAAATGTGAGTGTGTATAGCTTAAGGCTGGAACACTTTTTTAAGCTGCAGAAAAACAGCTGCAAGTTCATGTGAGTGAAAGCATGTAAGAGAGTGCAGACTTGGGCTCTTAGAGTGGTGGGTGGGTGCTGTGGCCAACGGGCTGCTCCCTACCGGGTACCCGCTGGCTCTGGGCATCCTGGTGCAAGTCCTTCTAACAGAAGTGGTATTTCCTAAGTGCAGGGAGTCTTCAGAAACTTGTATTTGAGTCTCCCCAAATCCATAACTGTTGTCAGCTTCTCAGCTAAGTTGTATAATTGTTGTGCTCTCTCTGTCAACAGGCTCTCAAACATGTAGTACCCTGATTATCTGTCACTTGTAGAAATCTTTTTCTCACATGTGCCTTCCTTTCCCACAAGTGGACTTTTGAGGCCTTCCTGATCTGCAGACATCCAACTTGATGAGGAAACTCTTTCCTTAAGAAAACAGGAGCTTGGAAGTCAAGACCTTCTCTCTGGCCACAGAGCTTGGTGGTTTTTTGTTTGGTTTTTGGGTTGGTTTTTTTTGTTCATTTTGGTTGGTTGGTTTTCGTTTGCTGGTTTGGTTTTTGGATTTGTTTTGTTTTTTCTGAGCACACTTAGTGACAACTGACTGAAATTTTTTGGCAAACTGAAGTGTTGTCCAAAGCTACAGCTGCTCTTGTTCACTGAGATGCTGTAACAGCTTTTCTAAGAGTAAGATAGGGTAGTGCTTTATTTTTGTATGGAATTTTCTCTTTTCTTTTCTCCTCCTCCCCCACCTGTTTTTTCTTTTTCCCTCCCCCCCCCCCCCCCCCCTTAAATCTGTTACATTTTGAGAGGAAAAAAGGATGGCAAAAATTAGGCCTTGTGGCTCTACAAGGTTTATGAATAGTTGAACTTACTCAGCTGTGAACTGTAGTAATAATCTTTCTAAAGACTTTAAATACTTTTCATCAGAGAGAATCTTTACCAGCCTCCCCTAGAGGATCCCTTATGGAGATGTATGGAAATGGGGAATGCTGACCTCCAGTCAGCATGAAATGCCAGTCCTTCTTGCTTGAAGATGACTGTAAATTCTCAGTTTCTGATTTGGCTTCCCAGTCTAACTTGGATGTCAATAGCTTACTGCTATGTGTCTGTGTGTATCCACGGAAGCGAATTGTTGCAAGAATTGAAGAGCATGGCATTTATTTCTATCCCTGTACATAGCAGATGACAGCATTTATGAAGCCTGTCTGCCAGATGTTAAAGCAAAGTTTCTTTACTTTACGAACCAAGACAGCAGTGTACTCTGTGCTTTTGTTTGTGCTGGAAGTCTTGCCTCTAGGTGTTGAAACCTTCTTGGTACAGTCAGGTGGAATTTGATTGCTTTGTGCTTGAGTGGAGGAAACTGCTTTTGAGACCACAACCTTTCTGTGGACCTCATTGTTGGTTGTGCCTGTGCTGTAGGGCACTAGCTGTTGAAGCCTGCAGGATGAACTACTCCTCTCCAAGCTGGGGGGCTTTGATGTTGACTTCTGTGTCATCAGGACTTCTGCTGTAAAGTTTTTATGGTGATTTCCACCCCTGTCCTCTTTTAATTAAAAAGAGCAAGGAGAATTACTCCTGTAATTCCAAGGGTGGGCTTTTAAAGAGATCCGAAATTGGCAATTTAACCATTTGTCATGCTTGTTGTGTCACTTAGTTATGCTTTTTCTTTGCAGTCAAAACCAACGACCTACCTTTGAGTTTAACTTTCTGGGAAGAAAGCAGGAGTATATGAAGAGCAGTGCTGACTTCTTAAAAATACAGTTTTTGAAACAGTCTAATTTTTAATGAGCATTCAAAACAAATTTATAATTGGCTCGAGCTGGTAACTGTTCTTGAAGGGAGAGTACTTCAAAGCTCTTACCATGCCACACTTGAATGAGCCAATTCTGGAGTTCAGGCAAGTGGAACTTCTCTTCCCTTTAAAGCAGTAGTAAAGTGGCAGCATCACTTTCAGCAAGGACCTTGATCAGAATCGAGAAGGAGCTGACCTCAGAGACTGAGGCCAGCACACATTTTTAGAGGGGGTTGCTTTAACAGCTTCTGGCACTTCTAGTGTGTTCCTTACACTGCTGCCCTTACGGGTCAAATATTGTGGTGAAGCTTTGTTCAAATCCATGCTAAAAAACTAAGACTCAGCTGTAAGAATCTTTCACAAACTGTATCTTTTAAACAGCAAATTATTAGACTGGAGAAGGGGAGCAGGTTACATCCCCTCCAGTTTTTGCCTATTTCCTGTGCTCGCTGTCGTCAAAGACCTATCAAAAGCTGTAGCAGGAAGTGCTAGGAGCCTGCCTACTGTGTTCATTAATGAACCAGAGTTTGATGTTAGCAGCTCTCTGCCCTTGCAAGCAGGTGTCACTGCAGCCAGCACCAATTACAGCTGTGTTCAGGGGACAGCAACATGATTCAGCCAGTCAAAAACAATATGAATGAATGAAGCTTTCACAGTTCAGGGATTATGTATTTTTAGCAAGCAATATGTGATGTAATCCAACAAGATAGCTGCATTTTTCTGAACTTAAATGCTTGTTCTGTTCCTGTCAGCCTGCAACAGCATAACGTGAAACTTGCAAGTTACAAAAGGGAAAGAATATAAGAACAAGGTAGGGTACGATGATTTTTATCCCATCAGTGCTGGTAAGTCCTGCAAAAGAAAATAGATTTGAGGTTCTTATAAATTCGTGACAAAAGAGGTGAAATTACTGTTTTTAAAGCCCTTAGGTACTGTTGAGCATGCTGCATGTAGTGCTAGTAAAAATTAGTCTCTTAAGTGATTTCTTAACTGTGCAGCTTTCAGGCTACACAGCTGAAAAGCTGTAAGTTTTTCAGGCCTTTTGTTCCCTTTTAAAGTGTAGTCTTGTTCTCTTTAAGTCTTGGATTAAGCTGTCCCAGTAGCAGACATGTATAGGAGTACCTTGTTTTCTGGCAGCAAATAAAGATGTTTTATTGCCTGTTACAGGAAATGAAGTACAGCAATCTGAGAAGTCTGCATCTCTTAGTCAAATACTACTTGTATGTGAATACCCCCTTTTAGAAATCCAAAGTAAAGAGGTGGTGACTGGGCAGAGTCTGTAGTACACGAGCAGGGCTATATGTATGATGTTTTTTCCTGAATTATTCCTGTTCCTCCTCCTTTAGTGGAACTAAATATTAATCGTAATAAAAACTAACTGTAGGACCCCAGATCTCAGAATAGATGGTCAACCTGATCAACTGTATCTATTTTAAGACCTCACTTAATAAAGTAGGTCACCAGAAAAATTGATTACCTGACATCTCCTATAGTGAGTTAAATTAGGACTCAGTAGCTCTTTACTTACATGCTACTTTTATACCAAATGGTATTTTAACTTCCGAGAACAGAGGGCTTTTAACAGCAGAGTGAGACGAGCATCTCTTGAAACTGCCGCTTGGAAGCTGCTGTGAACCAGACAGGTTTTTGAAGAACACAAGAAGTGTCTGAAACTGTAGACTTTTCTTCAAGCTTTCTTGCTTATTTCTATACTGCTACTTAAAGTTTTTGCTTTTCTGAAAAAAGACATGGGTAGTATAATCTGGTCGAAGTATGTGCTTGGGCTGAACAGTGTGAACAAACCATTATTTTTAATTTTGTTTTTATTGACATGAGATTTCTTAACATCTGTCACATATATTTCCATAGATGTTTCTTTCAAGAGCAGCTTAGCAAACTGAAATACCACTTTGTTTTGTTTCTGTTAGTAAATACATCTCAATTCTATTTTTACAGCACTGATATTGCCCGCAAAGCAGAGGCCATCAGTGATCAATAGATTACGGCTCCAGCAACACAAACCAAACCATCACCATGAAACACTTCCTGAGGTAACTGTTCTGCATTTTTTCAAGTGTTAAATTATTCTAGTTGCTTCTGTGCTGCAGTGAGTTAAGAGTTTTAGCTGTTAGCAGTAGTACAGAAGGTGTAAACTAGTTTATACTAGATTGCTTTCTGTTGACCTAGATTTCACTGTTTAATTAAAGCTATTTTAATTTAAAATTTCCTTTCCAGTTTTTATAGAAGGAAATAATGTGGGAACTGTCTTGCGGGATTGCAGCAGTGATGTATATAGTCAGTAGTGCCTGATATGTCAGGGGAAAATAGGAAAAACTGTAACATATACCAGTGCTTGAAAAATGTTGGGTTTTTCTTTCGCATTCTTGTTTTCTGTCTGTATTTTTGGAGTGTTATTTGTGAAAGCACAGAAGGGGAGATGGCTGGCAAAAATGTGCAAATGTTTTTTAAGCCAATTGTGCTCAATTTGGAGGGGAATGTCTATTACTTTGTCCTATATATGACTTGCAGTTGTTTCTCTATAAACTGGGGTACTGTGGGTGACTTGCAGGTACCAGCTGTAGGTGCAGAAAGCCCATGTTTTCTTTGTTCTGCAGTCAGTAGAGAGAGTTGAGCACTCCTTGAAACTAGCAGAGATAATGAACTTAATTTGTGTATAAACCAAAGAAATCATTTTCTGTCTAGATGGGAAAAACCTTTTCAAGAGAGCTGAAACATATGCTTCTGTATAGAGCATCTGTCACTAAATTTTTCTCTCTTTTTAGACTGTAGTGAAGAATTGTATCCACTATGGATATCAGCATCATCACCTCTAGGCTGATCATCTGTGATGACTTTGCTACCAATCCAGTTTTGGCTTAAGCATTTCTGTGGGGTGTTTAGGTCAGTTTTCTTAGGTATCTTGAGCAAGCTGCAAAGGGACTCTGTAAACAGGATATACACAGGTTAAAAGTATACAACAAATACTTATTTGCCAACACCCACGAAAGTCAGCTAAGATTTAATGAGCCATTAGACTAAATGTTAGTGTGCTCATCACCCTGATTAGGTACCAGTCAGGACTGAATAGTCCCAAGTCTTCTATCAGCTCCATTGGTACTGGTCCAGTGACCTAATGGCTAACATCCCTGTGGTGTTTTTCCCCTTTACAGTATTATAACATTCTGTGTTGGCGTCTTCCGTCTTGGATCCGGCTAATGATTTTCATCTCAGCAGTCCTGCCTCTATAATTTTTACCTTTCTTTCTCTCTGTAGACTTGCTTAGCAGCCTGGCCCATGGGCACAAATTGGTACCATATGGGATCTGGGCCATGAACCCTGCATAAATGGGACTCTATCATCCTGGGGGTTGGGTGGGAGCCCCCAGCTGGGGTCACAGAGGCTGTTACAGCTTGCCCTCATAATGGACTGGTATCTTTTGAGCATAACACAATTTTACTCCCTCCTGATGGAGAAGCTGAGCTTTTGACAACTTCTTAGCTGCCAGGTCTTCCCTGACTACAGTAAGTGTGTTGCCTCTCCCTTTATGCTGTCTGGTTTGCCCTACTTTGGACATCCTGGCCCCTTGGTGTTTCCTTTGAATGTTGGAGAAGGCTGTTTTGATTATTTGCGTTCCTGAGGCTGTCTTGAAGAAACTACTTCCTACTTCTTTTCATGGTATTTCTAAAGTCAGTGAATCTTAAAAGATTTGGGAAGTCTAGATGGTGTTAGCTTCTCTTAAGTAGCCAAAGTAGATCATCTGAAAAGCAGCTGTTTATCTAGATAGCACAGACTGGGACTTTGTTATGCAAGGTCCAGTATTACAAATGCTGAACAAAAAGTTGGATTAAGGGGTGGGGAGGGGGTAATATGGAGCATCTCAAATAAGAAAACACTGTTGAAACAGGAAAGCTATTCTGTTTATATACAAGCACCTGGATTTTCCTATTTTATCTTAATGCTTTGACACAAACTGATATGAGTAATATACCCTCATATTTTGTAAATATAGAAGAAATATGGGGAGATTAAGAAATAACCTGGGCTCAGCCTGCAAGAAAAGTGCTCAGTGGGGACACTGAGTTCTGTTGTATGTGTTGCAGTTGCAGGTTTGTGTGACAGAGAATAAAGCAGTGATGTTTGGAGCTGCGGGGAGATATTCGTGCAAGACAAGGGTATTAAGTCTTCCAGCTTGGAAATCAGCTGGAAAATGAACAAGTTAATGTATATTGTGTCCCCTGTTGTTTGTCCATTACCAACAACAGCAGCCACCCAGGAGCTTGCTAAAAGTATCCTTAACTGCTTGTGAAGATCAAATGTAGGTCTGAATGTGGTGTACTGATGGCAAGGACTGCTCAGTGGCACAGTGTTCTCCTTGTTGCACAACATGGAGCATACACCAGACTGGCTGATGTTGATGGCATAGATAATCTCTGTGTTTAAAACCAATGACTTGAGTTAAGCCTATACAAACTGCAGGACATCTTCTTGACTGCAACATAGAAAATGCCATAAAACAGAACGAGAGCTAAGTAGGGCTTTCATCTGTAAAATTAAGATAATTTCAACTGCTCTCTCTGAGTAGTGACGGTAGCTTACCTGCAGCAACTGCATATTCACCTGGAGACACACGGGGGACTTTGAGAAGTGCCTTTCAAATTCAGCTTGTTGTAAGAGAAGACTCTTCCCTGTAGGCAGACTTGCCACTCAGCCCTGAGTTAAGTTTGTGTACTGGGGGCGCGCTGTAGTCTCTGCTGCTACTGTCAAAGGGCATCAGGGCTGGTCAGGCTTCTCTGATTGGAGTGCTCCGTAACCTGGTACCTAGGTCAGGCCTGTAGATCCCTGGATCCTCCTTCCAGCCCTTCTTGTACATGGGTGTCACATTTGCTAACTTCAGTCAACTGGAACCTGTCTCATTAGCCAGGACTGCTGACATGGAAAGTTGACTGGTGAGCACTACCACCAGCTCCCTCGGTACCTTTGTGTGGATCCCATCCAGCCCCATAGACTATATGTTTAAGTGGTGTAGCAGGTCGCTGCCTATTTCCCCTTGGATTATGGGGGCTTCATTCTGCTCCTCGTCCCTGTCTTCCAGCTCAGGGGGCTGGGTACCTAAAGAAAAACTGGTCTTACTGTTAAATACTGAGTCAAAGGAGGCATTAAGTACCTCAGCCTTTTCCTCATTGTTTGTCACTACATTTCCCCCTGCATCCAGTAATGGATTGAGATTTTCCTTAGCTCTCCTTTTGTTCCTAATGTATTTGTAAAAGCATTATTTTATTGTCTCTTAGGGCAGTAGCCAGATTAAGTTCTAGCTGGGCTTTGGCCCTTTCATTTTCTGTCTGCATAACCTCATGATATCCTTGTAGTCCTCCTGAATTTCCTACCCCTTTTTCCAAAAGTCATTAACTTTGTTTGTTTGTTTGCTTGTTTGTTTGTTTGTCATTCCTGAGGTCCAGCCAAAGTTCTTTGTTCAGCCAGGCCACTTTTCTTCCCCACCAGCTCATCTTTCAGCAGGTGGGGATGGCCTGCTCCTGTACCTTTAGGATTTCCTTCTTGAAGCATGTCCAGCCTTCCTGGACTCCTTTGCCATCCAGGACCACCTCCTCTATGGGACTCTTGTCACCCAGTCTCCAAAACAGGCCAGAGTCTGCCCTCTGGAAGTCCAAGGTGGAATTTCTGATGACCCCCCTCCTTACTTCTCCAAGAAGAGTAAACTTCATCATTTAGTGATCACTATGCCCCAGACAGCCTCCAACCATCACATCACGCACATGTCCTTCTCTGTTCACAAACAGGTCCAATGGGGTGCCTTCCCTAGTTGGCTCCCTTCCTCACCAGTCGTGTCAGAAAATTGCCTTCCACACACTCCAGACACCTCTAAGACTGTTTTCTCTACGCTGTATTGAATTTCCAGCAGACATCTGGAAAACTGAAGTCCTCCATAAGAACAAGGACTAGTGATTGGGAGACTTCTTCCATGCGCTTCTGGAGTATTTCATCTGCCTTTTCATCTATAACGGACTCTCACCATGATATCTGCATTGTTGACCTTTCTCCTGACTCTTACCCACAAATGCTCAACCCTGTCATTACCATCATTAAGCCATAGACAATCAAAACACTGTCAGTGATACTTCACTTTTACTGTAAGTTATTGTAAACATGTGAAATAAGAACAACTTGGAGAACCAACTGTAGCAGATACTTAGGGTTTGGTTTTTGGGTTTTTTATCAATAAATCCTAAAAACTTGACACTTTTTCTTGATCTACTGCAAATCAGTGCATGAGCACTAGCATATTTTAAGTGTAAGTAAGTTCTGTCTTACTGGAGTCAAATAAAATCATCAGATAAGATGAAAATCAATCAGCAAAAAGCAAAAGTGGAGAAGTGTGGAAAGCTGCTGTGAAAAACTACTCTTATGTCTTCCTTTAGCTGCCACAGTGACTTGCTTTCATGTCTAAATGGAGAAATAAGGTGGATTTCAGTTGTCAAGCCTGCAAAGTCACAGAATGAAAAAGAATCTCTTGTGTTTTAATGGAGCTGGTAACAGGTTTGTCTAGCAGAAACAGTCATCAGTACGTTACTTCTTGGTTGACCTTGTATTCATGCTGTAAGTTGTGCAAATAAACCAGAGGTAGCCAAGTTAATTAGCCCCTAACAGCTTAGTGTCACTTGCTTACTCACCTATTTGGACAGCTTGTCATCCATATCTTCTGTGTTCTTGACTTCTAAGCCATAATTAGAATTTTCAGGAGGGAAATCTTGATGTGTAATGCTTTCTTTGAGCTCAGTATGTCCTTCAGGAAAAACAGTTGTGTAAAAATCTTTTCTATCCACTGGATCTAAAACAGGACACACAGGAAAGAAAATGATGTGTAAGGAGATTCAGTGACTTTCATTTCATTCTTTTAAACTAGTGGTTTTGGAGGGTTTATGGTTGGTTTTTGGTTTTTACGTGTTTCTTCCCTTCCCCTCAGTCTTAAATGCAGTCACTAGCATTAGGTATCTAGTTGGAGTTTTCATTTTACCCAAAGTACTTGTTCATTTTGTTGCTAGCTCTGAAAATACTATGGTTCTGAAATTACTGGGGGAGGAATAAGCACCTTCTGATTTATTAGTTTCAGAAACGTTGCACAGTAGTTAATCTCTACTTCCTTTCATGTCAGTGAAACACTGCATGTTGCATTTTACATACATCTTGCTATTTAGGCAAACATACCTTACACAGGAAAGAGCTTCACAGAAATGCTAGACAACTTTGGAAACCTTTACTGCTGCTGTGTGCTTCCTTACGCCAGGCAGAGGAATAGAAGTGCTGTAACTGCAGTAGCGGTACTCTTACTCCGTTCTCTTTTTGGCTATAAATTTCTCTGTGTCTTGCAAGGATCCTAGCAATTGTAGAACCCCTTTTCTTCATGCCCTCCCCTGTGGAAGAGAGCTCTCCAGAACCAATCCTGAGCCCCATTATTGCTGGTAGAGATGGGTTGCTTGTTTGGTTTTGCAGCATTCCTGATAGTTCTTGCAAGGGACTGCCTGCCGGATTTTTTTTCTTTGCTTGTTTGTTTGTTTGTTGGGGTGTTTTTGTTTTTTTTGTGGGTTTTGTTTTTTTTTTGTTAAAACTGTTCCTAGCAGAAAATCAGAGCTCAGAAGTAGTGACATACAGCAGAGAAGATAAAAAAGACAAATGCAGAGGAGCAAGGCAGGAGAGGTGAAATAAATGCATGTACCAGGCCCTAACTGATATTTGCTAATTACACAAAAAAACCTTTACATTTCTGTAGCTGTGGTGGTGGCTTTAAGCACCAGGTAGCATTCTCTTAAGTCCGTAAGGCAATACTTACTCATTTCAGAACATCTTGTTGGTTTGATATTATTTTTTCTCCTTGGAATCCAAGTAACAAGTACAGTTTTCTGTAGTATTGATCTCGGAGCTCAGTGACCCTTTCTGTGGGCCAAGCTGGGAGAAATACACTGAGTTGTGTTCATATTCCTCAGGAGCAAACAGGTAGCTCTGATGCCCAGGTGTTTGGCATCAACAACTGGGAATGAGTAATCCTGACTTCTTGTGGCAAAATGGCTGCATGTATGTCCACTCATACAGCATCCTTGGCAAAGGAACTGCCTGTTGGTTGGGCCTGTGTACATCAGCATCTTATTATGCAGGTTTTTTGTTGTACCTGAATAAATGTTTGTATGAACTCTTTTAATGCACTTTGCATGTATAAACAGAAATCTGTAGGTCTGTGCAGCTGCAAGTAATACAGGAGGAGGAGCTTATATTGGGATGGGGAAGAATAGAGTGCAAGTTTCTGAGGAACACTTTCATTTCTGTAATACTTCTGTTCTGAAAGCTCACCTCAGGATCTGAAGTATTGCTGTGTATCACCACACAAACTGCTGGTGAAGCACACTCTCCTATGCTAAGAAAACTAGCAAAGTCAAGCAGAACAAATGAAAAAAGACGTAGAAGAGTTTGAGTGGAGGGGAGGTTTGGAATTGGACTCTAAAACAAACCAGAAGTTAATGCCACTGTGCAGTAGTCAGGCATGTGGCTCATGCTTCACTTCTGTATGGGTTCATGTTCATGGTACACTATATTTTGTTTTATAGCTGCTAGTGTCTCCACTTTGCTTACATGAACTGAAGTGTGTAGCTGCTAGCATGTAAGCCAACTTTTATAATCACTAGTGTGCTTTTATTACAGGACTTCTGCAAGCAAGAATTCCATTTTATAAAGAACAACCCTTTGAAAACAAACTTGTGTTATTTTTCATGCTGTTCATGTTACAAATGGAAGATTTCCACTGTTGTAAGCTTGAGATGGATGAGTAGTAGAAAATTGAAGGTATTGACAAAGGCTAACTTTCTTCTGTAAGCTGCCTAGTAGAAAACTAGTGTTTGTTTGCTTTATTAGTAATAGCTGCCAAGCATATTTTAGTGAATCACAGACGTAGTGTTTGAGTGCTGTAGTGACGTGTTTTTAGTAGATGCATTTTTATTAGGTAATCTTTGTGCAAACCACAGCTGAAGCAAAAACTTCAGTGGAAAGGTGTTTGCAACCATGTGGTAAGCAACAACATATAATTCAAATGCAGCTAACACCTCCCCACACACTCCAGAACTTACCCACATCACACAATACAGTAAGAAACAAGGGTTTGAGTAGTGAAATGGGTTGTGATGATTTAGCCCTGTCGTCATGAATTCTGTGTGCTTTTTATGGGAGCAGTCTTCCTCATTAGAAGGAAATCTTATGTGGGCTGTTAACATGAAGTGAGCCTTTCCTCCCTTCTTTTGTATAGAAGAGCTCTCTACCCAGAGAATTGCACTAATAGAGGCCTAACCTTTGGAAACAAAGCAGGCCAAAAGAAAGCAACACTAATTTCTACCACAGATGTGTGGTGAAACCTAGAACTTTGTTTTGCCACACTCCACCTTCCAGTTTGGCATTAATCCCTTGTATTAATTTCTCTGGACCTTCAGCCTGACTACAGATCAGGGTTGTTCTGAGAAGGGTGAGGGCTGGCTATAGGTTGAGTTTGGATTTTTCAGGGATGGAAGACTAGTCAAATCTGTGAAGGTTCATATCAGATGTCTGCTGGAAAAACAAAATGCCAAATGTTAGCCTGTGGGGTTTTTTCAAGCCACTATTAAAGGTTTCTGTTTGAAGTCATTACTTGACTTTATATGAGACTGACTTACCCTTCTGACTGTTGGAAACTTAAAGAATGGCTGCTTGGCTTGATGGCAGACTTGCCTCCTGGTTGCTGGTCTTGTTCTTAATACTGAAGATCATAACCTGCTGTGAAGCACATGCAAACTCCACCCAGTGTGCCAGCGTGTTCTGGCACATCTTGCAGGGAGGGGGACAGACCAAGTATTTCAGTGTCAGGAGCTGAAACATTTTTGCTTGTCTTAAACTTGATTCCAAAACTTTATTCCAGAGTGGGAGTGATTCTTTATTCTGTATGTTTCACTTTGTATCTAAAAGAGAGGCTTCCTGATGCATAAAGACAAGGGGGTCACCTGCATGCAGGCGTTTGGGAGTGTTAAGTGAAGTAACTGAAAGTGTGAAGATAAAGTGGATGCTTTTAAAGCATGTTGAATAGTTGTGTGGATACTCTCTATTTAAACATAAAATGGCTTTAGTTCTCTTAGCTTAATCCCCCTTCAAAGGCAATTAAGCTAAAGTGAGCATAAAGCAGATTAAACTCCTATGTGGACATAAACATGAGTTAACTTATCTTCCCTTCCCTGAATGTCCTTCTGCACCATGCCCTTCAGGATGTTTTTAGAAAGTGATGGAGTCTTCAAGCTTTATTAAAGCTATCTGGAATTCAGTATTTCAGAATAACCACTGCACTCCATTGAAAAGAATAATACAGAGTCTCCTAACAAATAACTGTCCTTAGAAAACATCAACAGCATGTGGAAAAAATAGTGGGCTAATGATGAATATGCATACATACAGGCTTAGAGACCCAGTTATTTTTGACTGTTTAATGGCAAGCCAGCATATCAAAGCTGTATTGATGTTTTCCCATAATACAATCATAGAGAGGTTGAGGTTGGAAAGGAGCTCTAGGGGCCATCTAGTCCACCCACCCTGCTCTGGCAGGGCCACCTAGAGCTAGTTGCACAGGACCATGTCCAGATGATGATGTTCCAGTTGTCAGGTCTCTGCAACTTGCCTTCCTGAAATGTGCTTCTGAATCCAATGACCCTGGGTAGATCCCACACGCACACCTCAAGTCCTGGTATACCCCGTAAGGGTTGACATGTTGGATAACATTGCAGGATCTATGCCTTCATAGCTGTAGAAACAAGGAAGCTAAACTGTGTCCAAATAAGTTATAGCCCATGAAATCTGATTTTGGGATGTGTAATGTGATTGTGGTAGCAGTATGTGGGCTTTGGTAACAGCTGCAATGCTAATGAACTTTAAAATAGAGCATTTCTCATGTACACAGCCTTTTTCAGGCTTTCATAGGATCACAGGATAGTTCAGGCTAGGAGGGACATCAGCAGGTCTGTGGTCCAACCTCCTGCTCACAGCAGGTCAGTTCTGAGGTCAGACTGGGATGCTTGGGGCTTCTTCCAGTCGGGTTAAACTCTGAGGAAGGAGACTGCCCAGCCTCTTTGGGCAGCCTGTGCCACTACCTGACTGTCCTCATGTGGAAAAAGCTTCTCTTTCTATTTAGGCTGAGCCTCTTATGTTTCAGCTTATGGCTGTGGTTCCTTATGTTCCTGCCGTGCACCACTCTGAAGAGCGTGGCTTTGTCTCCTCCATGATCTTCCCACAGGCACTGCGTGCTGCTGATAGGTTCCCCTGAAATTCTCTCTGCTGTAGGCTGAATAAGCTCAGCTCTCCCGCCTCTCCTCTCAGGGTCTGTGCTCTAGCCCTGCTATCTCAGGAGCTTCTACTGAAATCTATCCAGTTTGTCAAAGCCTGTCTTGTATTGCTGGGGCTCAAAACTGGATGCAGTATCTGAATAAGGGCTTTCTTGGCTTACTGTCAGTTCTGCACTTCGAGAAATTGTGCAGGATCAGTACTGTGTAACAGCTGATCTTGGGGAGAACTGGCAGTCTTCAGGAGAGGCTCTTAAATGCTTTCTCTCCTGAAGGTGGGGGAAGCTTTGGTTTCCTTAATAGTCAGTCTTCACTCTCGTGAACCGGAGTGTTGATTCTTGTTTATCAGGATAACCACTGCTTGGAGCAGCTGGATGCAGAGGCAAAGCTAAGCCAGGTTGTAGTGGCTGGGTGGGGTGAACTGTGCTTCCTTCTCACGTAGTACTGTTTCTCCAAAGTGTTAGTAGGATCTGTATGACCCTTTATTTTAAGGGGACAGAGAGTTTCTGGAAATACCCTTTTGAGAACTCTGGAGCTGACTTATTCTGTGCTTCCAGTTCTGGCACTTTGTGCATCCTAAGACTAAAAACCATTTCTGACGCTTACCAGTATAACCCTTTGCAGTGTGAAAGTGGCTTTTGCTTTAAAAATGCTCTTAGGCAATGGGAATTTGGGCTGAGAGTGTACCTTCAGCTTGGGTGGTGACCTTGTTGAGGCAAACCTTGCTCAAGACTTACTTCCAAGGTTTCTTCTTTTGCCAGGATGTTTCTCCAGGTATGCCTGTACTTCTACTGCAAGTGCTTGTGGCGCTGCCTGAAATTCGTGGTTAGGAAACTAACTGGTCAATGTGAATTACAAAGGATTTGCTACAATACCAAACCTGGAGCTGCCAGAACTATGAAAATAGGTAACTGCTAAATACTTCTGCATGCCTTTGTACCTTTCTGCCTCTGCTAAAAATAGTATGACTTTGTTCTTATAAATAAATAATTGTTCAATGAATCAAATATAAACTTAGCTTGTCTGACATGATGCTTTCAAATATTGTTCTCTTACAGAGGCATCACTGAAAGGTTCAAAAAGTAAGGTGAGTGAAAGATCTCATCATTGACCTTTTCTGTTGTGTCCTGTGCATTTGGTTTGTTCAGTCTGCTATTTTCTCACCCTGAAAAAACACTTTAAGGCTTGATATGATTTTTATTAAAGCCATCTTCTACTGAAGAGGGTCTTGTGTCCACGACAGCAGGTGATCTTGCAAATTCAGGGAGAGTGTCCTGTGCTCCTGGGACAGGCACACTATGGCACTGATGAATCAAGGGGGCAGAAAGTTGTGGTGGAGATGACGTGATATATTTTGGGGCTTCTTGGCTTGATTCCTCATCCTGTCTTAGAATTTTTGTAATCTGCAGTCAGCCACACACTTTACACCTCAGGGTTTTTGTGTGGAAAACAGGGATAAAAGAGGCTGAGGGCAGTTCTTAGATAACTGAGACAACTGTTCTTTGCTTTCCTTTTAAATATGTTAATGGAGAAGAGCCTGTGTCGCTTCATCCTTTCACTGTAGCACTGGTTATGCTATCTTAAATTCTTCTCACAAAGCATTTGTGTATATGTTAAATAGCATCATTCACCTGATCATTTCTCATTGGCATGAGAATCGGTGATGCTGAAAAGCTTACCTCAACATTAGCAAAACCAGTGTCGCAGAGCTCCGTAGTTCAGCATAATGCTTCCAAATATATTTGCAGCACAAACAGAAAGGCAGAATCTTATTTAAAAGCTTCCATTTAAGCAATTGTGTCATTTTGAGACAAAGCACCAGAAAATTCAACCTCTTGATCTTTTAATGCTGATTTTTGAATACTGAACTTCCAGGGGCATCTCTACAAAGTGCAATGACATGCAAGAGAAAGGCAGAATGTTTTGCTGTCATACTGCAGTGTGTTGGGAGAGCTGTCAAAAGAAGGCTAGCAGTTCCAGTGTAATCAGGCAGATGATCTTTGCTTCTTGATCAAAGGCCTCAGTGCAGATTGCCTTCTCTGGCAGCCACCACAGAAATGCGATAGACTGACCACAAGGGCATGGGAAGTGACTCAAGTTCTTATAGGGCTAGTGCCTGAAACTAGTTAGTAAGGTTGAATAGACTGAAAAGGTGTGTGTATTTATGTTGAGTTGGGTCTTCTGGGCTTTTAATCTAGAAGCTTTTGGGTATCAAATTTGCCATTGTTAACTTCTATTGAATAATAGCTTCCATAAGAATTAACATGCGTTTACAATCTTTTTAGCGGCTGCAAACTTCAGTAAGTGTTCACCCTGATGCTATTGAAAAAACGATAGATGACATCATGGAGCTGAAAAGGATTAATCCAGATATAAATCCACAGTAAGTTTATGGTTTCCTTACAAAACAAATACAAATTACTGATTTCTTCAGTGCCTAGGGCCGTGGAGAACTGGTTCTCTGTAGCTGTTGTGGCACACAATTTGAAGATTAATTGCATGTCTCAGCATAAAGCTCCAACTAAAGCTTTGTTGTCAAAAAGCTGATGGAAAAATTGAATGGTCTTTTATGGTGACTGTAACAGGCAAGTCTTGAGTGTCTTTTATCTATCTGCTTTCTGAATCGTGCTGTCTTAGTTTATTGTTGATGCATTGCTTTATGGGGGCCACTACTGCAGGGATAAAATACCACCAAGGCAGGTGGTCCTGGCAGTGACAGTGATGGCTTCTTAGCAAGGCTGTACATGGCCTTTTGAGAAGGAAAGAAATCATTCAGTTGTAACTGATATAAAAAGTATACTGTTTTAAATTTTAAAACTGCCTTTAATTATCCAAACTCAAGTTTTAATGATACAACGTAGCTGATATGAGATTGAAGAGATTGGCAACAAACCATTAAATTTGTAAGTACGTATTTCAAGAGTAACGACTTTTGTGATTGCCTTACTTCTCAGCCCTTAGCATAAGGCACAAGATGGCCTAGGTCAGGAATTCATGGTAGAGGGTTATATTATTCAGGTGATAAGTCTAAGGTTCACTTCTCTTTCTAAACTTGAAATTGATATACGTAAATCCAAAATGAGCATCCATAAATTGACTGCTGCTTTTCTTTAAGTGGTCATCAGCACCTCAGTGGGGAATAGGGGCCCGGGATATGCAAGGTGATGCCACATACACAGAAACACACCCTGCCACTAAATTGCTCCTTAAATTAATCATAGTTCTGCTAAACTTTAAGCATCTGCACTGCAGTTTTGCTTGCAAGCCATTTATTTTACACTAAAGTTTTCTGGAGAAATTTCAGCACAAGCAGGTCAGTATTTCTTCAGTCAGGATTAAGGAAAATTCATTGACTTGCCTAATCTTGAACATAAAGAAAACCTGCATCCAAACTGTCTTGTTCAGAAGCTCTGGCCTTTCCTTGCATAGCAGAGACTTGAAATGTCCTGGGGTAAGGACAAAGGGACTTGTGTCATACTGGATGTGTTTCTGCAAATCCATATGCAGTGATTTTTTTTATTAATATAGCATCATTGCAGAGCTGAACTAGCATTCTAGGCGGGTTTGCACTGAGCTATTCTTGAAGGCTGTGGGTCTCTGTGACCTGAAGAGGAGACCCACAGTAATTTCACTTTATCAATGTCTTGCAGATAAGTGTGAATATTTAGTAGTAGGAGGAAGTAGATCGAATAACCAGGTGACATATGCAGTCTGCACTAACTGTGGAGGCAGTCCTTGAAATACTCACAGTTTTTGGACTCTCCTCTATCTGTTGGAGCATGTGGAGATGAGTGCAAGCCCAGGCAGGCTGCTCCTGTGCTCTGAGAACTGCCACTGCCAGCACAGGGATGGCAAGGAGGAGGTGTGGGACAACAGCTCACCTGCCTCCTGTGTTTGGCAATGAGGAGAGCATTGCTTGATGAGAAGGAATGTGGGGAAACTAATTCCACCTGCTTCCCCCTGCCATGACTAACATTGCATAGAGCATTTGACTGGCTTTAGATAAAGTGCAAATGTGGCTTATTTTGTGTATGTTGTGCAACATGGAACTTAAAAACACATTTTTTTAAGATAAAATTGCTCTGCCACCACCTGTCACATTCTGTTCTAAACTACTCCGAGGTTATAGAGTAGTTAAAAACATTACAGCTGTGGTTTAGTGGTGAACTACAGCATTTCACATGCAGTCTTGTGAGGCTTTCCAGCTTTCTTTGAAATGCAACCTTTCTGTACAACTGTAGGGTATAACAAGTGAAGCATGTTTAAAAAAAAAAAAAAAACCAACCAAAATTTATCATCTAAGGAAGGCACTATGCATTTCACAACCCTTGTTAAATGTAATATTGATTTCTGAAATTCTCCCATTGTAATTAAAGTCTTGGGCTATCAATTAATAGATGTAATATTGCTCAGGTAAATTAATGAATTAAACAGGTATGTACCTTGTAGTGCTACTCATATAATTGAGCTGGATTATGCTACTTCTTTCACCCCCTGCTGAGGTTGGGAGTATCTCTTCAAGCATGCCTGCTGCAGATTGTGGGGTATAGAAATCTGATTGCAGAGGTTGAAAAGCTTCGCAGAGAGCCCTACGACTCAGAGAATCCGCAACATGAGGAAATGCTTCTGAAGGTAGGTCCTTAAGAGGTACTTAAAGGGCGTCCCTTTTTATTTGTGTCAGGTCCAAACAGCCTCTCTGTAAAACATCGAGAGGTATTGTTGCCTTCCTCCATCGTGTACTTGTTTTAAGGTTATACATGATCTGGGTTATATATGGTCTGGGTGTAAGTGTAACACCTGCCAAGCAAGCAGCTCACTCCCTGCTTGATGAATGCATGTCCCTTGGCTGGACTGTATCTATGCACTGGATACCCAGCTCTTACTGCAGATAACAGCTCTGTGCTATGAAACCTGTAAAAGTAGGCTGTTGTCCTACTTCAGTCCACCTTTCTTCAGTGTGAGAAGGGTATTTTTCTCTCATAACTGGAATAAATTTTTTTTCTTCAATTGCCTGAATTTTTGAAGATACTGCGTATCACAGTGGTAACCCTCTAGCTTTCACTGTGTGGGATGGAAGGGTGAGAGATGATGACATGCTTTTATATTTACCAAGTCTATTTTCAAATGGAAACAAAATAAAACCATTCTTTAGATAATACATGCAGAGTCATGACAACCATACCGGTTGGGTTTTACCTTCTTCATGCTTTCAGGAAAGCCTTGCACTGGAGCAGATGATAAAAGTATTTTTTTCAGGAAGACAATCTTGAAGCCATAAGCAGAGGGAGAGCTAGAGAGCTCTTATATTAAAAAGGAATAAAGGGGTTGGAAAATAGTCTAGTAGCAAGTCCCATTATTTCTTCTGATTCTGTTTCTCATCATAGCTAGTGCAAGAGAAATAGCAAGAAACATAGAATAGTGATTGTCATGGTTTAAGCCCAGCCGGCAACTTGGAACCACGCAGCCGCTCGATCACTCCTCCCCCCCTTCCCTCCTCCCCCTGCTCCCGGAGGGATGGGGAGGAGAATCAGAGGAATGTAACTCCCACGGGTTGATATAAGAGCAGTCCAGTAACTAAGGTATAATACAAACCACTACTGCTACCAATAATAATGATAAGAGGAATAACAAGGGGAGAGGACACAACCATTCACCACCCGCTGACCGATACCCAGCCCGACCAGAGCAGTGATCTGGGCCTTCTAGGTAACTCCCCCGAGTTTCTATACTGGGCATGATGTGCTGTGATATGGAATAGCCCTTTGGCCAATTTGGGTCAGGTGTCCTGTCTCTGCTTCCTCCTGGCTTCCCCTCCTCCCTGGCAGAGCATGAGACTGAGAAAGTCCTTGGTCAGAGTAAACCTTACTTAGCAACAACTAAAAACATCGGTGTTATCAGCGTTGTTCCCAGGCTGAAAGTCAAAACCACAGCACTGCACCAGCTACTAAGAAGGAGAAAAAATGACTGCTATAGCTGAACCCAGCACAGTGATCTGCAGGAAAATGCCTTTTTACAGAATTTTTGGAGATCTTATAAAACATATCACCTATTCGGTGGTATTATGATGAAGCTGTTTTCCACACTCTGCCTTGCAGCATAATGCTTCACACAAATTACAGTGGGAACATCTAGAAATGTTATGTTATTACTTGGGCTTCCAGGTACTTCCAGAAATCCCAGTAGGCATCTTGTATATAAACACTTATAGATGTAAGTAATTATTTCTAACAAATGCCTCAAATGGTCAGAGAGTTCCTGTAGGTATCTGAAAAGCTGTCTTTAAGGTTGGCTCCTTGCTGGGAGGTGGGAGTCTCACCGACAAGGAGTGAAAATCCAGAGCTACCCCTGAAGGAGTCCTCTAGCCACAACGTAGGGTGGGGCAGATGGAATCCTCCTGTACAGGTCCTGCCCTTGTGCAGCCAAACATAAAAACTTCTGTGGGTAGAGTGCGCTTTTAACTAAAAGGGCACACAGATTTACCTACTGAGGAAGCCTGTGTCTTGGAGGTGAGAGATCCGGGTGCCAGCCTATGATGCTGGTCCTTGAAAATACAAGGTACCTGTCTGCAGGTTTGACGAGGGCCTTTGGCTCCAGGAAAGCATCCTTACATACACTGGGTATCTACACTGCCCAGAGAGCAAGATGTTGGGTCTGAGGACAGGATCACAGGTGCGAAGCGCAAGGGAGCTGGCTGTGGTGGTCTCCCTGGCCACCCTTTTCCTGTGAGAGCAAGGTCCAGGTTCTTGGATGCTCCTGAGAATCATGTCAGCGATGATGATGTCGCAGAAGTGCTGTAACAACATAACTGCGTGAGAAAAAAAGCAGAATGGAAACTATTTGTCTGAGAGGAGATTAAGCAGTGCAACTTACGCTGTAAAATTCATAATGTTGAAGAAAGTATCCGGTTTCACTATCTGCCTCCCATGTAACCTGTGTGTTAGCACTTTTTTACATGTCAAATGGAAACGTGTCCAAGGGTTTAATTCTATTTCCAGCCCACACTGGGGAGGAATAGACTGGTTGACTTTCATTCTTTCTAGGTGTTCTGAATGATCTCTGCAATGGGTAGTTCAAGTTCCTAATGTCTATCATTTATTTATGTTTACCAGGAGGGCACTTGAATGAGAGAAAGATTAACTCAATGTGATTAACTAATGAATAATACTGTATTTACTGTCGATGGATGAGCAAGAAAGATAGCAAATATGGTTTAAAAAATGATGCTTTATGCAGTCATTACAAAGTGAAATCATTAAAGTTTTAACCTTCCTAAGGTACTTCATTTTAAGTGCAGTTAGAATTGCTAAAATTAACGCAGTTTCTGGGGTTTTCTTGTTTGGAAAACTTGCATATAGTTCCTTCCCTTGGGAAGGCCTTGTCTTGTAGTTCTTGAGGCCCTACTCATAGTTTATGGAAAACACCTGATTTCTTAATACACTTTGGAAAGGGTGAGTTTGTGATATGGCACATGTGGTGTGCAGAAAGTTATATATTTTTCAGACATGTCAATTTAGGCTGCTTTTAGCTGCCTAGCAACATGATATTTAGGCATTAAAGTTGCTGGACCAGTGCAGCTAAGTGGATTTATTCCAGCTGAGGATCTGATTTGTTAAATCACTTTGTCTTTTTTCCTTTTTATGCAAGATCAATGAATGATTCACCCCTTAGTTAAGTATGAAGGTGGCACATGCTATTCTTGTATGGATTTTCATTTTATGTTCTCTGATTTGCTTTTCAGCACTGTGTTAGCCAAGTCAGCACTCTTAATTTATAACCCTTCCAGAGACTTGCAAAAGATGCTGGAGAAAAGATTACTGCAGGGCCTCAGGGACTTGAGGGCTGATTGCCTGCGGCTCTGTCAGTGATTTACAACCAAATTCCAGCCCACTCCTGTCTTTGTGCTTATGGAGGCAGACACTAGTTTGATGCATAAAGCGTGAACAAAACAAGTTCTTCTGAGAGACATTACAGCAGCTGCCAATAAGGTCAAAAGGGCCTTGCAGGGCCAAAATGTCTGAGGTACTTAAGAGTGGTTTGGGATTTCTCCCCACCTTCCATACCCCCAGGAATTTAATTGATTTGTTGACTGGGTTGCTGGGATAGCAATGTTACATCAGAAAATAGCTTGGTTTAAAAAGTAGAAGAAGCCTTACTAATGTGTGGAAGTTTAATTACGTTTTACCTGTAATTTTCCTAGTTGTGGAAGTGCTTGAAGCCCAATTCGCCGCTGAAAGCTCGGATTTCGAAGCAGTGGTGTGAAATTGGTTTCCAAGGTGATGATCCTAAAACAGACTTTAGAGGGATGGGTCTCCTGGGCTTATATAACTTGGTGTAAGTATGCTCCTCTGTCTGTGTGTCTCAAGTAATGAAAAGCAGCATTACTTGCAGATTTTTAGCAAGTCTGTAGGGATAACTTATGAAAGTGTTAGGGACTTGATATAAAAAACTGAAAGAATTTATTTGCTAGCCCAGTTTTTGGAGGGTTTGTTTTCTCGAAGGGATCACCTTTGTTTTGGTATTCCTAATTCAACTCAGTAATACCACTTGCTAAACCCTTTTTTAATCTTAGTTTCTCTGTGACACAGTAATTTAGCACTCTATTCCCACAAGAAAGAAACTGTAAAGTATATTTTCACCAATATCTAGATCTCATTAAACAAAATGCCCTGCAAGTGAGTAGGTGGGAGGGTTATGTTAGTGTTTAGCTTTCTTGTTTAGGAATTTCATGCTGAATTCTTGGGCAAAACACTTGAAATGTGGTCTCGATGGCAGACTTCTGTAGTTAGACTGCTGTTTCCGTTTCTGTCGATACTCAAAATTAAGCAGTAAGTTTACATCCCTTTTCCCTTCTGCCTCATGCACACCAGGTGTTGGTACCATGTGTGGTTGGTAATTTGGGAATCAATCAATGCCTGTTATTTCCTCCACCCCTTTTATCTACTGCAGGTTGTTACATAACTTTGAAACATTTAGGAAAATAACCTCTCCCTGTGACAGGAAAAAGAAATGTTTTCTGCTTTTACAGATTGAAGGACATAAATCATCCACTGTCTGTACGTCACTGTTTAGCAAAGCTCCGTGGAGGAGCTGGACTCTTGGCTCTAGCTTTGAACTTCCACTGGAGATGAATCCCTACTGTTCTTAGTCTCCTGTGATGACTCTTATCTTGCTTAATGAATCTGCTAGATCAAGAAGCCTCAACTGCTTTCTCTTGAGCTCAACAGACAGCATGCTCTAGTAATAAGCAACTAATTTATTATTAATTTTTTTTTAGGATGGATAGAAAGGGGACTCTGGTAATGCCACATTCACTGAGCGCTCGTGGGTTTGCAGTGCATAACACATACAGTGTCCTACCAGGGACAGCTCAGTATAACTTAAGATGCTCTTTTCATTGTGTTGCTTTAACAATTCACTGTAAACATATATATCTGCAGGTATTTTGCTGAATGGGACACTGAGATAGCTCAGCAAGTTCTCTCTGATTCTCTTCATCCTAAATACAGGTAATGTTTGAAACAAGAAAAAAATAACTTGAAAGAGCACTGTCCTGGCTGGAGTTTGGGGCAGGAGCGGGGAGGTGTCTTTTGTTGGGCATATGCTTGGGCCTTGCCACATGCTATCTGTTTTCAAGTACTGGATTGATCATGATCATGATCCATCCATGAAAACTGATCAAGTCCAAGAGGCAAACTTGTATACTGAATCTTAGAAATAGTTAAACTTAGTGTTAAATGTTTTCATTTATACTTCTAATTTCAAGTGATTTTGTATTTTTATTTACCTTTCTTTTAATTCTTTTGTCTTTTCATAATGAAGGGAAGTCACTAAGAAGGAACTAAGGTATTTTTTTTTCTTTTCTCTTAGTTTTATGAGACCCTACATGTAAATAAAGATCAAACCACACAGCAAACTTGGCATGTTATAAACTGAAAGTCTTTGTTGCAACATGGAGAGATCCATATTCCTTTCTCTAAAGTTAACTGAAATATAACTGATGGTGCAACATTGGGTACATCTGAGCTTATATATAAAGAATGCTTATATATAAAGAATGAAATCAACCTTGCTTGTTGTAGCTAAAGCATGGTGTTTTAGACCCATTTAGTACCAGGCTTAAGGAACAACTGTGAGGGACTTTTACCTGTAGAAAAAAAGTCTAAGCAGTGCCACTGTGGTGTCACAACAGCTGTGACTGACTTGGTAATCAAAAGTAGGCTAGGCCAAGGACTTGTTAGGACAGATGAAGAGCCCCTTTATTTATAGTCACATACTCTGTCTACCTTGACTAATGATGTGTCTAATCTGGCCAGTCTGTTGTCCTGACTGTTGAGAGATAAGGTACCTTCAAGTGGCAAAAAATTTGTGTTGAGAATGATTTGTGAATAGGAGATTTATTCCATAATTACTGGGGGTGGAGATGCCTCTTAGCCAGTTACATAGTAATCAGTTGCCTTAAAAGACATTTTTCTTCTGCTAGTAATGTTAGGTTTCCCTATAGAAGGTCCACATCTGAATTCTGTGAAGCTTTTCATCTCCTCAGTATTTTGCGGTTGAGTTCTCAATGCTAATTCTGTGACAAAAAGCATTTGGAACACACAAGTGTTCTTCATTTACATGTTTGATTACCAAGGACTGTCTTGGAGTGCTGTGTGAGCATGTGCAATTTCTATACCTTGAAAGGGAATTCAGTAGAAGATAGATGCTGCCGGTGGTGCCCATGGTGTTTTTCCTGGTGTGGTTGCTTAGCAGCCATGCTGGTTTCTGATGTGATCATGATCCATGTAATTTCTATTTCTGTTGAATTGTATTGCTTGTCCACATCCTACATGTGCCACCTTTATTATTCGATGCTTGCTTGGGCTTTTAACTGGTGTTATGCCACAGCTTACAAAGACAGTTAAGATATTAGAGAATGAGTGAAGACTGATGTATTCCTGTATGCTAAGCCATTTAGGAGGTGAAGTTTTGTCTTCATGCATGCCACCTGGTAACACTCAGGTCAGGATGGGTATGAAACTATTAGCATCTTAGAAGCTTTATAGCAATAATTTTAAAATATTATGTTTACATGAAGGTCAGGGTATTGTTTTTAGTGTAATATATACTCATTGTAGCTCAAGTATAGTCCATGAACTTTGTGTTTGTAATTTTGGACCTAAAGCTTGCAAACTCTGATCTGCTTTACCAAGGCAAAACTCCCCCAGGCATGTCTAAGCTTGGTTCCATGCCTGCTTTTAGCTGATAATAAATGAAGGTGATGATTTCTACTAAACTTGTTCCATATGAGCAGATTAAAACCTGGTTAGTGGGATATCAGCTGACTGGTTGCATCGCACAGCTCTGTAAATGAAAATGTTGTTGAACAGCAGAAATCTAGTCTAAAAATAGTCTGTTTTCTAATTAATTTTATGGGAGGGACCTTCTGTGTCCTTGAAAAGCTCTGCATTATTGTGCCAAATAGTAAGAAATACTAACCCTTATTTTTGACTATTGAGTGGCTTCTAATTTGGCTGGACACAAATACTTTCTGTCAGAGGAGTACTTCTCATGTTTACGGCCTCTGGTGAATCATGCCTGTGATGAGTGCCATGTATATCTTTGACAGCATGAAAGGCTGAAACCATCTTTGAGTTGAAAGAAATGTAGTATTTTCAGCTTTTGTATAGCTCAGACTTAAATTAAGTGGGTTATATTTGTGGTCACTGTAGAAAATAACTGGCTTTTACTGAGAACATTGCCGTAGATGCATATTTGGTAATGATTAAACAAGTTTATCAGCAATGTTATAAAGCCAGTTACTCATTTCAAGTCTTTTTATACCAATCCATTCAGTCAGGAGCAGAGTTAAATGTGATTACCTCAATGGAGGTAGAATACCATGTTCAGTCCATGTTACAATATCAAAGAAATTGAAAGAAAATATTTATCACTCAGTGATGCATGGCAGTTGCTGGATTTTAATTTTCCTTTTCCCTTCTCAGCCAACTGAGCAAAGCCGAATGGGAGAAGAAAAAGTTTGATAAGGCAATTGGGTAAGTTTAAAAATCCTTTTAAAGTTACCACAATCCCAACAGTTAACAATGATGCTGTATATTTGAGGGGGAAAAAGGTGTTTCCTGGTTACATTTTAAGGGAAATTTCAGTGTACATACTAACATGTATTGTCTTAACCACACCTTGACCTTGATCAAAATTACAGGAAAAGCAGTTTAAAGTAAGAATTAGGAAAAATAACCAAAAAAGAGAAGCTTTCTCTGGATGCTATGAATAGTGCAGTGATGAATAGCTGTTTAATTCTTCTTAACATGTAATGTGATCAAGTCTCACTTCTTACTGTCAGAGCCAGGTTCTGATCTGCTTTCAGGAAAGCATAATAGGGAAGAAATATTAATTAGGTTTCTTTCTTCTTAAGCAGTGGGGTTGGTATAGCTGCATTATTCATGAGTATGGAACTGGATGTTCCTTCTGAATGTATCTGAAAATCTGTAGTACAACATTTTAATGCCCATATTTAATTTCTCTGTGAAACTTGTCATTAGGCTCCACATTGCAGTTAAATTCTGGACTTCTATTACTTTTTCCTTCTGAAAGGTATCAAAGGTTAAAGAAAAGGAAGGTATTTGGTTTGCTTGACAGAGATAATTGAAAAAATACTCAGGACAGTCTGCAGAAGACAGCTGTGTTTAGAGGAGGGGAGAAATCATTTAATAACTAAATAAGTTTGCTTTTATTACTAAATGTCAGTGTGGGACATTGCATGTTTTCTCAGGAAACAGTCACTGCGAGAAATGTCAAGTTCTTTATGCAACAGGCTTACAAATTAAGACATAACTTCCAGTTTCTGAGTTGTGTTGTGCTTAAATACACTTTGCTTGTTGATATCTCTTAGCAGGACAGGAGGTTTTTTCATGAGTCTGATTTTCTTATTTCTGTTTCCAGCATGCTCTGATTTAGGTTTCTGCCTGTTTTCTGGCCTGTGTATCTAGTTCTCTGTTAGGAAGACATTGGAGGTAACTCAGCTGGATCTCTTTCACAGGCTTGTTAGCCTTAGGAATGTCTTTGTAGGACCAATTATTGAAACCTGATGTTCCTAACTGTGGGTAATGAATTCCAGTGGGGCAGCTGGGTTAAAATAGCAAACGATGGGTCACCCTGCAGGCACAGCCACTGTGTGGAGTGCTTGCCCTGTGTCAGAGGTGAGCACAGGGATGCCTGGGTTTGTTCTTATTCCATAGGAATGGATCTGTGCTGCTCCACTGAAAATGCTGGCACAATGAAGAAACTCCTGTTTTTCACTGTGACCATATGTTTCACAAGGGAAACACTGCCATTAGAGTGTACAAAGCAGACAGGATAAATGCGTGTGGTGTTTTCCAACCCCCTCACTGAAAGCTTACAAAGGAGAAAATTAATACACCTCCGCAGCACACAAAATCTACAGTGTCGGTCATCAGTGTTTCTTACAGTGTAATAAATAAGACAAACTTCCAACAAATGTTGCTTTATCTTACAGCTATTCTTTTGCTATCGTGGGCATTAACATAACAGACCTCACATACAACCTGCTTGTGAGTGGAGCTCTGAAGACCCATTTCTACAATGTTGCTCCAGAAGCACCAACACTAACGCACTTTCAGCAGACGTTCTGTAAGTGGCTGGGGGGTGGGAAATACATAATCTGTACTCCTGGTAACACTTTTGTACTACCCATACTATCAAAATCTGCTGATACAGCACAGGAACTGTCATGCTGGTCTTCTTGTGTCTTTAGGATGACTGGATTAAGTTCTTGGTTGTGATGGATGCCACTACCAAACCAAAGGGTTAAAAAAAAACCAAAACAACCCCCCAAAATAACTCAAAGCACCAAGTGCCTGAACAAGTGACCTTCCTGTCATCTTAGAGTGCATTTAAATAGCAAGAAACTAAAGGTACTTTAAAAAGCTTCTGGAGTTCGCTTCCCCATAAATACAGTTGTCTTAAGATATTTGTATCTACATTCAAGTATAACACTTCCCCCTTCAGTAGAGGTGTTCCAGCCCTTTCCCTGTATTAGAGCATCCCTCCTGCAGCACAGACCTGCTGTGCATCCTCGCACAGTGGGAGCAATACTTGTAATATTTTTCAATGTGTAGGCAAGAAACTGGTAAGAAGTCAAGATGCACTGTTTTCCTACATTTATGGCAGTTGCAATGGTTCTGTTCTGTTTGTTTCTTTGTTTCAGGTTTTTTAAGTTTGGCTATTTAGGTAACAGATGTTTTGTTTTGCAGCTATAATAATTTCTTATTGCTTAAGTGGATAAATGGCAAATATTAGCATCCTGGGCATCTGTTCCATTAAACAGTATAGGCTTTCCAGAACAAGGATGTCATGGTTTAAGCCCAGCCGGTAACTCAGAACCACACAGCCCCTCGCTCACTCTCTGCCTTATTCCTTCCTGCGCTTCCGGAGGGATGGGGAAGAGAATCAGAGGAATTTAACTCCCACGGGTTGATATAAGAGCAGTCCAGTAACTAAGGTATAATACAAACCACTACTGCTACCAATAATAATGATAAGGGAAATAACAAGGGGAGAGGACACAACCGCTCACCACCCGCCGACCGATACCCAGCCCGACCCGAGCAGCGATCTGGGCCTTCTGGGTAACTCTCCCCCGTTTCTATACTGGGCATGACGTGCTGTGGTATGGAATACCCCTTTGGCCAGTTTGGGTCAGGTGTCCTGTCTCTGCTTCCTCCCGGCTTCCCCTCCTCCCTGGCAGAGTATGAGACTGAGAAAGTCCTTGGTCAGAGTAAACATTATTTAGCAAGAACTAAAAACATCGGTGTTATTGGTGTTGTTCCCAGGCTGAAAATCAAAAACACAGCACTGCAGCAGCTACTGAGAAGGAAAAATGATTGCTGTAGCTGAACCCAGGACAAAGGATGCTATTTAGTGGTTTAGTTGGTTGGTTGGGTTTTTTGAAGGGGTTTTACTGAGCTTTTCTTTGAAAGTATCATCTCCTGTGGCTGTTGGAATACATGGAGGAGATTTGAAGATGTATTTAACGTGCCTTTTGCATGAAGTTCGTCAAATTGATGATGGGCAAAAGATATGACTATGCAAATATACCTTGAAATTGAAGTTCAGAAGTATGTGTGTTATAATCATCATACAATAGAAGTAAATGGATACAAGCAATTAAGCCTGCAACAAATGCCCTCACTTTCTGGAATACAGAAAATTTACTTACACATTTTGCTGTACTGGGAGGAAGGATTATACATCTTCAGTGGTTCATCTGCTGTGGAAGCTGGGGTTGAGGCTGGTTTTGGTTCACTGAAGTGTAGTGCTGGATATAATGTTTTTCCTGTCAGTGAAACTCTTTGGGTCCAAGGATGGCACGGAATTGAGAGGGTAAAGACCTTAATCAGAGCCTGTATATTAAACCTGCTTTGGAATCAAATTTCCTTCCTGCGACAGGAATGTGTTACCAAAGCTAGTGGTTCTGTATATCACCTTATCACTCATCTTTCCAGGATCATAGGCATAAGTGTTAAACAGCATTTCCAGCAAGGTCGTGCACACACAAGGTAAAATTGTGCATGAAGATTAATACAGAAAGGTGTGATGGTAACAGTTATATTACCTATGAGTACATTCTCTAGTGGAGGGTAGGCAATGTACCTGTGAGGAAATGTCTGTGAGGCAGAACTCAAATATAAATAAAAGGCTGGTGGAGCAGCACCAGCAGCATCTTCCCCTGCTTTTATACTCATTAGTTTAATGCTTTAGTTCATGTATCCATATGTCAAGACAACTAGTGACTTCTTGTGTTTATTGTGACAAGTTCTGCCCATGTATGATACTCGTCACATTTGAGGTTTGTCCAAAATAGTTTAGTCTTGTCCCTGCATACTGTTGTGAGGTGTCAGACCTCAGTGACCAGGATTTGCCACTTCATAATTTTGTGTGTGATCTTTACATATGGTATCTCTCTCTTCTTTTTTATTATTTTGTAGGCTACTTAATGCATGAATTCCACAAATTCTGGATTGAAGAGGATCCACTGGACATAATGGAGTTCAATCGTGTCAGAGAGAAATTTCACAAGCAAATCTTGAAACAGCTCCAGAACCCAGAGATGGCTCTGTGCCCTCACTTTGCTGCATCAGAAAGTTTAATCAATATGTAGTTACTCATTCCATTTTATTTGGAAACACTGTCTCACTCTTGTGTTAGATCACTGCTTAGACCACCACTAGGATACTGAATGACCATGGCAATTGTATGCATGTTTTTGGTGCAATATTCATCTAATTTTTTTTTTCTCACACGTACTAGATCCCCTTCTGCTTCTCTCGTAGGGGATTTCTCATTTTAAATGGGTGCTCATATTGCCACATTATGCAGTGTTACATTCTGAATTGAAGTCTGGATATCAGAGGTTTTCTATTTTTTTAGACTTTCCTCATAATTCAGCATTGACAATTGAATTGTATTTCTCTAGCTGTGTTTTTGTATATGTGGAATAAGTAGCTGGATCTTGTATTGTGAAAGCTTTTTAACTTGGTATGTTTTAAGATAACTACTGGCATTTCAAGCAAAATATTTGTTTGGACCTCGTCTAGAAGATAGTGTGTGTAACTTAATCTGATGCAGGCAAACACATTAAAGTCCAATTTTCTCCGTGCAGCCATTATATGCTTAATGCAGAATTAATGAGGCTTATGAGATACAAGTTTCAGTGAGAAGAGTTTATGCAGAATTGCAATCAGACTCCACAGCTGCATGAATACCAAATGGTCTGGTGATGCTAATACATTCACAGTGAACTGCAAACACACTCACAACCACTGGATACTGGCAGGGGCCAAAAATTCTGTCATCAGGCTGTTGTCACCAATGCCATCATGGTGAAGCATGGTCTAAATTCCTGCACATTCCTTTGAACATAAAGGGGGTTAGTATTTTGTGTTGCATGTTGGAAGGCAACATGATTTGGTCACCTTATGCTTGGTGAATTCAGGGGAGCAAAAATCTGGTTTGTTTTTGGTGTGGGTGTTTTTGGTTTTGTTCTTTGGGTATTTTTTTTGAACTACTGAAAATGTTGCTTTGGTTGTCAATTCAGTTCCTAAGAACTGGGAGAAATAATTGATTAGAAGGTTTAGAGCAAAACCACTTGAGTTTCCCAGACTACTTATGAAAAGAATTAAAAATGGCAAACTGCCTTTTTTTCTAAAAAATGAGTAAAATTGTCTGACACGAAGATTGTGTAGTATATTGAACAGCATCTACCATGGCATTTCATACCCATGGTATTTTTTACCTTCTAAGCAATCAATTTTAGTATTATATGTTTGTGTAAATCACTTGCATATGGAGATTGAGTAGTGTCCAACTACTTGTGAATTATATGAATAAATTATATGTCATTCTAAACTGAAGCACTGTGGGTTTTATTTTTGAGATATGCACTAATACAGGTGAAAGCTGGTTTACTTTAACGGATCAGGTAAAAGGGAATATAACAGCTTTGTCATATTTCCCTGGTCTGAAGAGTGATCTGAACTTCCTCAGATCAGGTTCTTTATACCATTTGTAGTTACAGCTTGGGCCATCACTTCATAAGTGAAAAGTAAATCAATGGGGGTAGTTAAAGTTCTTGGGAAGCTCCTTGCATTTAAGCCCTCTCATTTCTTTGCTAAAATGTAAGATGGGCATTTGGACTTCTCTGTAGGGCTGGAAACTTGCACTCGTTGTGGAGTTAATGAGCAAAACTTTAGGGGTGTTGTGATAATTAGTCTTTTCTGATTAATTTGGAAATACGGAACTGGAAGTATTAACTGTTGCATATTTTGCATGAAATAAATAAAAACTGCATGTTGAACTTAACTACCATTGATTTGGGAAAGTGGTTATTGATAATCATGAGATATCAAGGGTGACTTTGCATCACTCTCAACTTCTAAAATCAGTTTCTAGCAACAGTTTTCATTGTTTCAAATCTTAGGCTCACTTTCTTTGCCTGCCCTTCTCTGAGTTGAATGCCTTCTGCAATTTGTTAGGCTATGCTGGTTTGTTTTTAATTCTCTGCACTGGAGCTCATGGAGTTGGTGGGGAGGGAGGCATGAAGGTCCCTGCTACCTTCTTACTGCTGTGATCCTCCCAGTTGTTACACCTTGTCTCAAAGTGTCAACTTGAAATAAAATCAGAAAATGTCATCTGGCTCAGTGTCAGATTGTGTCACTGTAATGTAGCTGCTTTGGGTGATTGCTTTTCCTGTCTTGCAGGGAGATGATTTTAATGAAGCTAAGTGCGAAATTCCTCATGCTGTGGAGCCTCTGCATGCTGGTGGCTACAGATTTTATCCTCCTGCCCACTCGTGCTTCAGCTGTGTGGCCTGTGTCATCCTTGCTCTCAAAACCGTTGTCAAACATGGGGCAGAGTGTCCCTGGTGCCTGCCAAACTGGCTGTGCTCTCTGAGGGAGAATGTCTGCCTGGCACTGCCTTCTCTCCTCCCCAGGAATGGCCCTTTACCACAATTACCACAATGCAAACCTGAACTTTCATTTAAAAAAGATAACCTCCAAACCGACCTGCGAGGAGCTGGATGCTGCTTTCCTTAGGGAGGAGAAAATTAAAGGAACGGAAAGAAGAAGAAAAAAGCATAAAACGTGTTTCAAGAAAGTAGAATCAATATTTATACTCACTGCAGGGTGCAGATATTGGTGTAACTAAGAGTAGAGAGGGTTTAGGTTGGATCTTCTGAAAAACTTTCCACAGCCTGATGGTTGCTGCACTTACCTGACATCTCTCCCAAAGGCACCAGCGAAGCTGCCCAGATGCCCACTGCTGGGAAAGCATCATCCCTGGCCCTGCGTGGCAGCCAGCGCTGCTTGCCCAGCCTGTGGAGCTCTTCAGCCCCTTACTTTTTTAACAGGTATTTTTCTTAGGCAAATAATTTACATTGGCAGTGACATTCAACCCAGGTGTTTTAAAGAGGCCCAGCCAAGTTGTTAGTCTAAGATGCTGTTTGTTTTATAAAATACAAGATAGTGTACTGATGCTATATAGAATATGTCTTGCTTTGGGCAGGCAGATGAAAATATAGTTGATAAAAACATATTGGAAGATTGTATGTGATTTAAAATGTGGAAATGTTTACCTTTGTCTGCTTAAAGCCAGAAAAAAGGACCACGTAGTGTTGTGGTTCTTTAATTCTATATGCAAAATTATACAAGGGTGGCCTGTATTTCTCTACATTGCAGATTCTCTGTGTCGCTTCCCATAGCACAGCACTTCTTTATGCCAGCTAATGTGAATTTAAATTGTTGCTAGGGCTCCTTCAGCAACGTAGGTGGGCACTGGTTTGTCTTCAGTAACCTCAGTATTGCACCAGCATCTGTGGAGCTGGGGCGGTGAGCACCGGCAGGATCTATGCCCAGGGTTTTGATTACAGCCAGGAGGAGAGCAAGTGCTGCTCTGGCTTTCTGTCACTTTTTGGCTTGTAGCTTTTTTCTCCCTTTGGGGAAGGGAGAATTATTTTTGCTGAGGTTCTTACTGGCTCTTTGGGAAGGTATTTTTTTAAATGCTGGTGGTATTTCTAGGTACTATTTTTGGAAGCAATCAAAGTCCATCATATTTATGCAATTTGTCTTGGAGAATTTTAACTCCTGCTGTTTCTTGGAGCAGCACTTAAGCTGGACTGGAAAATTTCCTGTCATGTAGAGGGTAAAGAGGATTAATCCATTGTCCTTGTTAATGGAAGACCACTCTTTAACAGCAGCTGCATCTGTGCTGTGTGCACTGTGGGGCACAGCCAGGTGCCAGTGGCTTAGCAGTGCTGGCTGGAGCACTTTGCTGCAAGTGGAGATTTTTCAGCATGTGCCCAGTTGAAGTAAGTGCTGTTAGGTGGAGCAGGGTGTATGTGAACAGGGCACTGATGCTCAGGTTAATGAACCCAAGTCTGCTGCTACTGACCTACAGAATCACTGTTTTCATCATGCATGTGTTGGTTTCCTTTTGCAGGAGGCATCATCATTTCCTTTATCCTGCCTTTCATGGGCTGTGGTTAGCTTTCAAGGTTTCATTTGCTGTCCTGTCATTTTTGTCATAATGTGCCCTGAAGTTTTGGACCCTTCCACAGGGGCAGCCAGCATTGCAGGGTCATCCACCAGTGGGGTCTTGCAGATTGGAGTCATTCCTGCATGAGCTCTGGAGGAAACCTCCAGAGGCCTACAATCCACAGGCCTACTGTGTGGATGGATCTGACTGAGGCAGGAATCAGTTACAACCTGAAACAGTAACTCTGGGCAGTTCTATGAATGCTGAGTTCATGTGTTTGTCAGGTTCTGTTGGGAAATAGGGGAACTCTGCATGTATTTCCCTTTGTCCCCCAGTTGGCTCTTGACAAGCTTGACATCTTCCACATGACCATTTTGGCATCACTGGAAGACTCCTCTGTAAATGACTTTCATAACCTCTGACTTTTGAAGAACTGTTCTACTTTGAATCTTGCTAACCACTCTGATCTTTACCTCTCATTCCTCACTCTGAACTGGTCCAATGTGAACTGGAATTTTGTACTAATGAGTCCTCCAGGCTGCACTCAGAAAAGCAGTATGCCTCTCTTCTGTACCCTTGCATCTGCAGCATGGTGCAGCTAAAAATCACATGAATTATTAAAATAGATATTTTGGAGAAAACAATCCTGAAACAGATCAGAAAATGAATTATTCATTGTTTTCCTTAGTTTGCGGCACTGCAGGTTTTTTGTAAGGCTTGCCAAAGATTAGACAGGAGCCTTCCTACAAGATCATGTAGGAATATAGCAGGACTGGCTTTGTGCTTTCCCCTGTGAGCAGCACACATAAAAATCAGGTCATTACTTATTCTAGTAAAGGAAACTGTTCTTCTCTATATAGAACTATAATTAGAAAAAGAGATTTAGTTTTAAAACCTCCAAGCAAGAGCTGGGTACAGCAGATTAGATCAAAATGAACTATGGTGAAGGGCAGAGGGCTTGTTACTGGTGTTCCAAGACCTGAGCTCCACTGTACTGTAACTGTAAAAACATGTAACTGAGGGTGGTGTATTCCCCAAAGAGCTTACAGCCTGAAACGAGGGAGGGGAGCAAGACTTGGCTCTGGATGGTCTCACGTGTTGCTCTAAGCTGTTGTGACTAAGGCAACATCTCCTCCTCACTCCTCCATCTGCCTCTTCACTTTCTCCCGGTTTTCCAATCACATTGGTTGGTTGATTTTAATTTAAGCCAACGGACATACATACACTCTGTACACAACAGACATACACTCCATGTCTCTGCCCCGCTGCCCCTTCAGTTTCTCTCCCTTTCACTCTTTGTCATACACATCTGGCAGAGAGCCATCTTGCAGAGGATGTGGGTGTCACTTCTGCGCAGAGCTGAGAAACAACGGTGGGAGCAGGCACCAGCTGAGCCGGTGAGCCCTCTCCTCTCATCCTCCCCTGGCCCAGCCCGCGGGGGGCCATGGTGGCACCAGGGGTAGGAGGATTACTCTAAGCTTGGCCATCTCAAGGCTGCTGCCTCCAACTGCTTTGCATCTTTCATGAGGGCAGTGGAAAGGGGCAGGAGCATGTGGCTGCACGGAGAATAAAAAGCTTCTCTAGCTCTTCTCAGCTGCTAATGTAGTGTGTAGGGTTCTTCTGCCCCTAAAGCACCCTGAAACTCCTACCAGGCTCTCTGCAGGGAGAATCAGCTCCTGCTGTCTTGCAGAATAGAATATACTTTAGTTTTTGTCCATGCCTGAGACAGGCCTCAGTGCACGTCTGCTATGAAGCTGTGCAAATGTACACTGGCTCCAAATTGGTCCAGAAGAGATGAATCCAGAAACAGAAAATATGGCACCCTGAGCCCCAGCAAGGAGTTATAACCACAGCATGGTACTCTCCTTCATTTGCTGGATAAAAAGGCAGGTCTGAGAGAGATGTGAACATCATCTATCTACTGAGTGGGTCAGAAAGACTTCCTTGATGAATGGTAGGAGTGCCCTTTTATTAAAAGCTAAACTAAGCATTCATATCCTCGGAGACTGTTTGAAAAACCAGACAGTGACTTTCTTACCATACAGAAATATCAGTGCTTTTGGAGCACCAAACTCATTTCTAATTCCAACAGAGATCCAAAAGTTATAGAGAGGTTGTGGAGTGCATTTGGGAACCTGCAGCACTTCAAATCATTTTGGAGCTGTCTGAACTGCAAGTCAGAGAGAGAGATGCTGGCACTTCAATGTTTTATTCTGTGTTCTTACTTTGCACTTATAAATGCAAATGAACATTGCTGTCTAGCAACAGTATCTTTTGTGATCCTCCTAAATTTATTATGGATGTCTATAATCACTGCCTACAAATCTCATACATAATGGTAATTAACTTCTATGCCACAGCTCTATTCCATTATTTTTCAGGCACAGCGATGACAGCTCCTAGACATCTGAATGATGGGAGTTAGAGACTCTCTTTCTCCCAGAGGGAGAATTGCCTTTGGGGTAGAGCATCATGGGAGGCAGTGCAGCCCACACCACTTGGGTTAGGTCATCTGTAATGCTACTGAAAATGTAATCAATAATATAAACCTCATACCAAATGCCTAAACTTCAGAGAGAGAGATGGGCACAAGCGGAGATGTTTATAAGACCATGTACCTATCTAAAAAAAGATGAGTCTGAAATACCCACAGGCAGCTGGGAGCTGTGGAGTGATGCATTACCTGCACAAGCAGTGGGACTTCCACATCTGCCTTGTAATCTGCCAGGAGATAATTCCAGGATACTTCAGCTCACTGCTCTTAGGATCAAAGCAGTTGTAATAAATAGATTTTCTTCATATTAAATCACCTGTAACAAACATTACAGTGGGAAAAATACTGTGTTTTAGAGAGAGTAAATCTTTGTTAACAAACCCACATAATATCAATCTGCCCCAGCAAGCTGCTGGTGTAGGACTGATTCCCAATAGCCCCATTACAGCCAGGACAAGTAATGCTTTGCACATCAGAAGGAATTAGTTTTACAAAATGCCTGTACATGGATAAATAACACCTACTTATCTCATTTGGAGAAAATGAGGTGCAGTGGAAAATAATCAAATTTTAATGGTGCTAGTGCATGGGAGAGGCTTGAATCCCAAGCTCTCCTTCCTTGCTTCAACTGTAAGGAAGATTTCTCTCCAAAAACCAAGTAGGTTATCTACTGAGAATGGACTGTCTTGGTTTATAGTTGGCAAGTGAAACTTTTGGGCAGAATCTCGCCATCTTGACTCAGTTATAGTAGCAGCCACTTCTCTCTCATGGCTTAAATTTGTGTTAGTGTGTGTGTGTGTGTGTATATATACACAATGGAAGACATTGTCTTGCTTGGAACTATCTCATAGTGTTCTGCAACACTTGAACTCTGACCCTTACGTGGCATCTGTGCTGGTTTTGGTTGGTGTAGACTTAATTTTCTTTACAGTAGTTAGTATAGGGCTATGTTTTGGATTTGTGCTAAGAACAGTGTTGATAGCACAGGGATGTTTTAGTTACTGCTGAGCAGTGTTTACACAGAGTCAAGGCCTTTTCTGCTTCTCACATCACCCCACCAGCAGTAGGCTGGGGGTGCACAGGGAGTTGAGAGGCAACACAGCTGGGACAGCTGACACCAGCTGACCAAAGGAATATTCCAGACCATATGGCGTCATGCTCAGCATAAAACTGGGGGAGAAAGAAGGGGAGCATTCAGAGTGATGGCATTTTGTCTCCCCAAGTAACTGTTATGTGTGATGGAACCCTGCTTTCCTGGAGATGGATGAACACCTGCCTGCTGGTGGGAAGTAGTGAATCAATTCCTGGGTTTGCTTGGCATGTGCTTTTGCTTTACCTCTTAAACTGTCTTTATCTCAACTCACAAGTTTTCTCACTTTTACTTTTCTGATTCTGTCCCCCTTCCCAGCTGGGAGAAGTGAGTGAGCAGCTGCATGGTACTGAGCTGCCGGCTGGAGTTAAACCGTGATCGCATGTAAACATAGAAAGTCAGATTCCCCAGGCTGAGTGGGCAGCTTCCTCTGTTTAATGCCTGGTACATTCTCCAGTTTCTAACAGTAATGAGGTAGCTGTTGCCACCTTTGGATTTTGTCTCCTTACCTAATCCTTTCACCTGCATTCTTACCTGCTCAAACCAAAGTCGCAGTCAATCTTCACAACTTTTCTTCTTGCAAGGTGCCCATGACCTAGACTTCACCACTGATGTCTGACTATGCAATGAATTTGAGGTTGTAAGAGAGAAAACACGAGAGAAAACACAAGAGAAAACCTCAAAGTCGTGAGCACAGATATCTTTAAGAACACCCTCACATTAACTGCCTTCTGGCTGACCCCTCTGAATTATAACCAAGGAACGTTTGAGGGTAAAAGAAGAGCCTTCTCATTCCGCATAAAACAAACCCCAGAGGATTTGGACGACCGCGTTCGCCCGCTGCCAGGCCGGGGCCGCCGGTGCAGCACCCTGGACAGGGCCTTCCCGGAGCCCAGCGCTCCTCGCAGACAGCACCGCTGCGTGTCAGCTCCTGCTCGTCCTGCATCCGCCCCTTGCTGCGAGTTGACTGCTGGAACAATAGGAGCGGGGATGCTTCTTAACTGTCTCCAAGAAAACTGTTAATCAAATTAGGTTAATTATACTTGAGTTTCTGGTGGAATTCAGAGTCTGGCAATCAGTTTTAGTCTGTGCCCCTTCAGGAGTTTGGAACTATATTTGGGATACCTTTACTCAGTTTGCCTGTCAGAGTTCAGGGAGCATCTGGACAATGCTCTTAGTAATATGTTTTAATTTTAGGTAGCCTTGCAATGAACAGGGAGTTAAACTCAACGATCTTTATGGGTCCCCTTCCAACTTGAGATGTTCTGTGCCCGGATAGGAGTCAGCTGTTGTGAATGGAAAAAGACTATCAGGGATCCTGCGTTCCAAGACCTGAGAGATCCCAAAGAGGCTGCAGCAGCCTGGAGGAAATAAGATTTCTGTAGCTCCCATCTTCCCTGAGGCAAGCATTTTTCACACTGGAAGCACTGCTTTGAGCCACCTAAACACTTTAAAAATGCCTTCCAAAAAAGTGCAGACTGGCCTATTCACATACTCATTGTTAGTTTCTGTGAACAAATTGCAGCAACTTTCTATTAGCATTTTTCTCCATTCTAAAATATCCTCCTCTTCATTGAGCCAGGCTGAGGGGGTGGCTGAGGCCTCTTAAATACTGAAAAAAGGGTAGCCTTCGGTATTTGCTTTCATGGAAGCTCCCCAGGAGATTGTATTCCTCTCCAAGCTGTCATGAACTATTCCTGATGGATGTTTGAACCCATTCTTAAAAACCACTGATAGTATCTCTTAGTACTAGTAGCCCCACACCTCTCAACAGTGTAGCACGGTTGTCAGCTCTACCCTCTAGTCGTCAGACTGAGAAAAATGCTCTGAAATCTCCTTTGCTAACATTCAAGCCTATTACTTTGTGTGCAAGGAAAATAGCTCATTGCTTTCCTTTTTGCTGCCGTGTTGTACATATTTGATGGCTGTTGACAGTTGTCTTTTCTCTTACTTGGCCCATCCCCATTCCCAGGGAGGTGTCTGATGTCTGCTGCTGGGGCTGCCGTTGGTCAGCCCTGGCCTGGCCTGGCCTGGGTTGGTGGGACAGGCCCTGCCTGCCACTATGGGGAGCCTCCTGCCCCTGCAGTGCCCTGATGATAGGTAAAACAAGGAGCAATAACTCCTCAGAATATCTTCTGAGTTTTAGCAGTCCTTGGTTAAGCTTCCTACGGAGCCAGCAAGCTATCTTCATATTTAACAGATCTTGATGTTCTGGGTTTTTTTTCCTTCCACAGATTTATCTGAACATTTTTAAACCTGTCTGTCCTGTTTTCTTTCAGAACATTTTGTACTTCTGAGTTTTACAGTTCAATTTTGCTCCATGAAATGCCTCTTTTCATTTCACATGTCACTATTATGTTTGCTATTTATTTGATGGACTCAGAAAGTGTAAATAACCAGTCCATGTGCCCTTATTTGTCACTACTCATATCCTTTCTTCAGTCACTGTTATTTTTTTTCCAAGTCAAAGAGATCTAGTCTGCTTAATTTCTTCTCAAGCTGAAGTTGTCACAATGGTTTTTATCATTTTGTTGCTCCTCTCTGCAATTTTTCCAACACTGACCATGTTCCTGATGTGTTCACAAAACTCAATGAAGTTACTCTTAGATCTTTCCTGTGTGCCAGTGTCTGCTGTGCTCATCATTTGTGTGTTGGAGTAATTTTTCTCCCAATGTCTCCTACTTCACACTTGTCAACCTTTAATGTCATCTACCATTTTATCACTTATCATTTGGCATTGAGATGACAGTCTACAAGTCTTCTGTGACATTTGTAACACCAGCAAATTTTGCAGTCCTCCTGCTTTTCCCGTAAGCATGTTAAACTATGCAGTCTCTTCTGCACCTTGTTTTATTAGGCAGTTACACTGTTCACTGCCACCTTCTTTCTCTTTCAGCCCTTAAAGGGAGAAGATCCCTTTCTATCCCATGACACTTTAGGGTTGTCTAAATGTATCCATCAGCTCACTTTCACTGACATGTTAGCTGGCTCCTTTAGAGTTGTAATAGATACCAAAAGCAGGATTTCCCTTCGCAGAAACCTTGCTGATTTTTTCCCCACTTATGTGCCTTTGAATTCTACCTATTTGCTTTTCTGTGGTTTGTGGTTTGTTGTGGCGCTTTTTCCCAATGAAATTTCCGCGTCTGTAACCACCCAGCTGTCCTCTGCAGCTCTCTTAAAAAGCGGTGCTGCATCTGCCACCCTCTATTCCTCTGGTACCACTCTGACATGAGCAATAAGTTACACTCCACAGTAACTACTCAGGCAATTTCATATCTGAGCTGCTTTAAAATCACTGTGTGAACACTGTCTGGTCCTGCTGATATATCACTGTTCATTCTATTGACTTCTGGCCCTTTGGTTGAGACCATTTCTCCAACTCATCACCTGCAAATAAAAGTTCTAGTGTGGAAGCTCTCCACAGTGAGCACTGTACCAATCTTATATTCTCTGAGCACCCCTGCATCCATCACCTGCATGCCGAGCAGTCTTCATGACAGTTTCCTGTTTCTGAGGTGTTTTATTATTAATGCATCTGGTCTGGTGCTGCTCAACATTTTTTTCTCACTGTCCTTATGATTTTTTACTTAACTTTTCTAAGTTCTTTTCAGTTTTTCCGATTTGGCTGCATTTTCTGTGTTCTGAATGGTAGCATTTTATTTATAACTATTTCCTGTGCTTTGCTGATCCTTTCTCTGACCTTCCCATTCCCAAAAGAATGTTTTGCTCATGCAAATTGTGGTCATTATCACACCATCATTTTTCAAAGGTGACATTTGATCCTGACCCTGTGTGCTGTTAATGGCTGCACAGTTTCTTCTTCTGCAATGTCTGACTGTATGTAAACCAATAATTTATGTTGTTAAAAAATGTAGCATGACTTAGAGCCCAGTCTGACATTTCCCACTTTGTGGAGGCAGTCTGCAACTGAAGTTTTCCGTGACCACTGAGCCTTACAGCCTCTCTGGTGTTCCTGTAGCATGTCATATTCTGGTCAACAGTTTAGTCCCAATTTCACTTCTCCTGGTTTTGAAATGCCAGACTAGAGGGGTGCTGTATTATTTTGTTGAACAGTTAGTTCCTTTTTCTAAAGCTTTTGCTAATGTGTGCTGCATCTTCCTTATCGATATCTTGAACACTGCCAGGCATGGAGCATCCACAGCTTCTCTGGGCAACCTATGCCAGTGTCTCACCACTTTCACAGGTCCTTCCTAATCTGGTTGCAAAAAAAACATGTCCCTGCTTTCAGATATGCCAACAGATAACTGTGAACAAGAAACTGAAGAGTAAAATGGTTGAATACTGCAGGGAAAAGAGGTACATGAAAAATCCATTCTAGATTATTTATTGCTCAGCGTGTGCCATAATTTTGGTTAGGAATTGGGTCACTTGCACAAGAGCTTTTGGAGGATGCATGTAGGCCAGGCTGTCACAGTAATGTGCAAGACCAAAGTTATGCCAAATGCATGTAGAAAGGCATATCTCTACAAGTGATTAAGACCTACCTAAGAAACTGTTAGATACCTGAGTCACTGTGAACACCCTGACCTCATCGATTTGATCTTCAGGTCACCTGAGCCACAGTCATTCCAGGCCTTCATATACATGGGCAGGAACAGCAGGGCAGAGCAGACATGAACAGGGCATGACATTGTTGCTGTAGACCACATACAGCCCTGGCCGTGTAGACAAGAGGAAAAGCCACTGCCTGCCTCCCAAAAGGGGATAGCTGAAGCAAGAGGAAAACAGCTATTTAGAAGAGAGACACAGCTCTGGCTGCTCTTCTGGATACACAAAGAGGCATATATGCAAAGCTGACAGATCAAGGCACATCCGTGCACCATATAAATGCCCTTCTGGATCCTGCTGTACAAGCTGTAGTATAAGGAAGCACAGACATACATTTAGCTAGCAACTGCTGCCAAAACCAAATTATTACTCATCTCCCTCATCCACCTACTGCAGCAAAGAACTGGCAAGTACAAGTGCAGTACAGCATACACATCAGCACAAACTGACCATCTCCATTCATTTTGCATGAATTTATGCTTCTTTACACTTCCTCACAGATCAGCCCAGTGCGAGTAGAGATTAACATTAGATGATAAGCATAATGGAGCCTGCTTGAAAATGCTGTCATCGCTCTTTAGAAGCTGACAGCTGAACTGTTAAGCTAAGAGGTCAGAGTTGATTGGCTTGAGCACCAGCTGTATACAGCCCTGGGAAACATGCCAGAGGCTTTTCCAGCTCAGACCCGAGACGCTAATCTGTGGGTAAACCACACGCACAAGGGGCAAACGAGCTCAGCTGTGTAGGTGAAGAATGATTTAGGAGCCCCCATAATGGCAACCCCAGGTGTCAGCAGCTGTCAGTCTTCTTGATCCCTTCTAGCTCACTGCACCAGCAAAATATAGATAAGCACTGTGCAAAGTTCTTCTTGAATTGCAAGGGCTTCTATTGTCTTTGGTTCACTTCCAAATGCAGTTGTATAAATAGAACCGTACTGGAGTTGCTGTGTAGTGAGGAAATTATTTGTGCTTCACATTTTCTTGGTTTGATCCAGAGAAAACTTCTATGCAAGCACAGGAATGCTGTCTTGGTAAGGGCGAGAACCATGCTTTTTGCTTTTCCTTCTGCTTCTGTCATCTACTGAGCACACACAAACACCACACGCACACACAGTTTACACAGTGTGTAATTTTTCCCCCATGAAACTGAATCTTGAGTGTATCTTTGCAAAATGAAAAATGTCAGCAGG
>NW_009913223.1:55099-83575 GCF_000696875.1 Nestor notabilis
ATTTGCAATCAGCTCGCTTAGAAATGCAGCACATGCAGTTCCTCAGTGTCAATCAGACTTTTTCCCATTCTCATCTTTCTCTCGTTGTGTAGCAGTTTCCTACCTTGTGACTTGGAGGTAACACATCATAGGAATGCTTGGTTATGTCACACAGGATAAAGAACCTGCCAGACCTGTCACCTGGGCAAGAAAGGAGAAAGGGAACACAAGCCACAGAGTCTACAGCAGCCAGACATCATTCAGAAGTAAAATGGACACAGTTGGTCTTGAAACATAGTGTTTGTCTTTGACAAATCTTAGTTTTCCTTGATAAAAACACTTTTCTTGGGGGGAAAAAAAATATAGAAACTGGTTTCCAGTGAAAACACTGATGCATAATAAAAGCATTTTGATAACTCCCACTGAACAATTTTCTAATGTTTTGCCAAAGTTGCAAATCTTGTATCTAAAATCTGGTTTCTAGGTTGGTATCCAAGCACACAAACTAGTGGTCTGATTTTTCCAAAAGCATATTGAACATCCTGTGTCTCCTGTTTGTGTTGAGTGAAGTGCTGAGTGCTTGGCAATTCCAAATTACCTGGCCTGGAGCCAATCTTTTGAAATCTGAACATCTAAAATTAGGCAGCCACAGTCTGATCCATGGCCCAGTAAAGCGAACAGAAAGGATACCACTGAACTTCTGGTTCTGAGTGAGGCTAATTCACCTATCTATACTTAGAGTTAAAATTGCCTTGTTGGGGTCAGGTCAAAGTCAAGAGCAACCACTGTTTTACTTGTTGGCAGTTCCTGTGAACTCTACACAGAGTGCCTTTAACAAAGTATGTAGGATGGAAGAAGAAGCAGGGTAAGCATTGTGTCACCTTGGCAATCTTCTCCATGATCAGGCACTGTGCTGCATTCATGTCCTGTGTGCCATACATGTGCTGCAGCAGGGGTGACTGCAAAACCCAACGGCAATGGATCACTTACTAGCAATCTTTGAGCAACACACACACACTTAACAAGTGGTGCTACCACAGCATTTGCTGTCTTTCCTCAAGTTCAGGCATGAGCCCCAGCTGTCAGAGCCAGCACCGCTCCACCTAACCATATTGAGACCAGCCTCGGGCACCTCGGCACAGCCCTGCAATGCTGCCTGCTCCCTGCAGGTCCCTGGAGGGGAAGAAGACCTGTGTCAGCAGCTTGACACACCTCTAACTGCCTGCCTACAGGAAGCTGCATTTTGTAGCAGAAGCCCTTAAAACAACAGCTGGGGAACGCCCAGGAGGAGTTAGACTGCTGATTTCACAAACCCAGGGGCTGCGGCTCTTCAACCTGGCTCAAGATTTTTCAGCAGGCGACAACACCATCACAGCAACCCAGACACACTCACGCCTTGTTCTACTGAAGCTGAGTGCGGCTGCAAGGGACCCCAGGGGACTGCTGCCCTGCGCAGGGCTGGCAGCAGGGCCGGGGCGCCAGCGACTGCGACTGACCCAGGCTCGTCCCTCCAGGCGCTGCTCCAAGCACAGCCTGGCCAAAAATAGGGTCCTGGGAATCCCTGCCTAAAATCCAGCCTCAGAAAATGCAATTAATGACAATGCCTTGCTGGGACAGGGGTTCTGTTTGAAGCCCATGTCCACAGGCGTCAACAGCGTAAGTCACTCTGGGCAGAAAAGTGGCCTGAACAGCCCATTCATGTGGATGCACAGCTGTTAATCTACAGGATTTCCACTCCACAGCAATTTTAAAAGATACAAATAAAAATGCAGGTTGGAGGAACAAGCAAACCACTAGACTTGCACATCACCCTGTACCATGGTTATCAGCAGGTCTCACAGTGAACAGCAGTCAAGCCGGGAGAGGGACAAGGAGTGCAACAAAAAATGGGTTTACATGTTCTTTATTGAAGTGAAATGAGCAAGTGAAAGTAGAAGCTTCATATTCCCTTCTGCTAAGCACGTCTGTACCTCTCACACTGGTTAATACAGACGGTTACATTTCATACTGCAGTTTTATACCCTTGAGTACTTAACACTGACACCAAACAAGCTGGCATGGTGGGCAGGGGGCTACAGCATTCACAGTAACTACTGGAGTAGACAGCCAAGTCAAACAGCTCCTAAGGATCTTGCATTTTACATTTTACAGCTGGATCACTGCCGAATGAAATACTTACACCATCATAGACCCATCACAAACATTAGCACAGGCCACAGATACGAGAGAGTAAAAAAAAGATTCACAACATCCTCGACTGACTGAAAGCTACTCACAGCGGTGTGCTGTGGGTGCTACTTATCTCTGCAGACACACACTGAAATCACCTCCCACAGTTTCTGGTTGTCTTTTAGTCCTGGTAAGACTTCACAAGGAGCCACATGAGCAATACAGTAATCAGGACAATCATGAAGTTGAGGAAAAGTTCTTGTGTGGATCGCTCCATTTTTGGGGAATAATCAGGAGAAAGCAGACGTCAGCAGGTAGAGCAAAGGGAAAACTTCAGTGGCTTGCCCAGGAGCACCCTTCAGCAAAACCTTCTGGTCACAGGCTCTTTTAAGGGAAAAAGAAAAATATGTGAAGAACAGATGCATGAAGGTGGCAGGTTCAGCCGAGCTATTTATATTGCTGTAAATAACTGTTGTTTCAGCAGCTAGGAGTTAGTAAGCACAGGGGACAGTAAAAAGTAAAAGCTACGTCTGGCAGCTTATCACCTTCTTCGATTTCCAACATTTGACAAGGAGCATTCTCAGTGTCACCCCAAAATACATCACAGAGGGGTGAAAATTAGTGCAGCTTTGTGCAAGCCCTGTTTATTACTTTAAACTGATCCATATTGTACCTACAGTACTGTCTAGAGCTCTTTAAATTGCTGTATTTTTTGCATGTTTTCGTTTTAAAAAACAAACAAACAAACAAAAAAAAAACTAGGTGCAAACTATTGTAAAGAAAAACTTTTAATACTGAATTCTTTATGTTACCAGTAAAAGCACAAGGAGAACCTCAGGTTTCATTTCTGAAGAAGTTCATAAATTTTATAAGTTAATCCTATAAATGAAATAGAACTTTCTCAAGAAACTTCTGACTTTCCTGCACTTTCAAGCTGTTATAGATCTCTTACTTCAGAAATCCCATTCAAGATGTGTTCAAAAACCTTTCTCACGGTTATTGGTTTTATTTACTTCAGCATAGCAAGTTTTGAATTTTATGTGGGTTTGGAGTTCATGCAGAGAAACGAGAATAATTTATCATGAATATCATGCACTAATCCCTTCTGCATGACATGTAAATATAATAGAAACCTTTAAATAAATGAACGCTGGACAAAGAATTTCAGTCACACAACCAGAATTTCAGCAGAGAAGCCAGATTAGGCTGTAACATCTGTGGTGCAAACAGGAGAATCCCTAGGACCACACCAGCATGAAGACAGACACTTTAAATACAAACTGCTTTAGTCTGCAGATTAAACATTAAAAGCCCAGTGCATGCAGTTAAAAAATTCCTACATTCCCAAGTTGGTTTGTCATCCTCCTATGTCCCCGGACAAGAGAAAATCTGACCTAATAAGTAAGCCAAGTTTTCTTTACCTTGAGGAGGTAAATGGAGTCCAGTGATTCTGCCTCTGGACTTTGGGTGACTGCAGATACTGTTTCCCTCGAGGCTCCTGCCTATCTCCCACTTGGTCTGGATGCCCAGTCCCTGAGTGAGAACTGAAGTAGGCTGAGGGAGGAGACCAACAAGTGCATTGGCAACCCAGGTGCTGACATCACCCCCAAAATATTTTAAAAGCCCAGATTACTGGGCTGCAGGATTTGGTATGGGCTGTTCATGCAGGGGGCTCTGTAGGCTGATGTGCCTCTCTTAGTTCTTCTGAGCTGGTGCTGTGCTTAGAGCGGAGCAGTGTGCAGCACTTGGGAGACATTGGGATTTGACAGAGAATTACTTTTTGCTGGTTGGTGTCTTCCCCAGTGTGGGGAGAAGAAAAGGAAAGAGCCACTTGCAGAAGTCTGTGTGCAGAATTCAGGATCCTTAAGATGATTACCAGGGCATGGAGATCTGGCTATATATTGATCTTCTTAAGTACAGTACAGCTGTTGATCCTATATACCTATATACCACAGCTTCTGAAGTTCATATGCATTTAAAACAAAGTGAATAGGAGCAAAATATTCTTGGCGTTTGAATTCAGACTACTGAGATCCAGGATCATTTACCGGATAAAAAAGTCTGGGACAAGGAGATCTGAAAAGCACAGTCCATTGCTTTAAAGAGCCACTGACTCGACTGCATGCTCTTCTCTCACCCGTTTTCAAAGCTGATGTTAATGCTCCATCTGTCTGAGCACACAGAGGAGTGTTTCTGCCACCCTGCAGCACTTCACAGAAAGCTCACTGCTCTGTAGCCTAGATAGCTGTAATCCCCACACTACCCTATCTTTGCCCAAGGCATTGTTAGAACTTGCTACGTATGTGAACAAAAATAAATGGCTTTTTGTTTCCTTTTGTTCAATACATCTGAAAGAGAGTCCCAGCAGAGCAGACTGAACTGGGAACAGACTCTGCCAGCCTTGTGCTGCTGTGGGTTTCCCCCACTCAGAGCCTTTGCTCCAGGTGACTGATGCAAGTATTTCCACTGAAGTCAGAGGGGTCAATCCTGCAACACCGTGCTGCCAGATTAGCATGAGGATCCTGATCAGGTTTAAGTGTGTAAGGTTATCCACAGCGCTGGCCTTATTCTCCTGCCAAACACCACATGATACATAGCATGCAGATTGTTTACTGATTCTGATGCCTTTTGCACATTTATATTCGGGCATGTTGGGAGGTACCACAGCTCAGAGTATCCCAGCTCGCTGTGACAGTGCCCTTCCATCAGCTCCCACATTTCTCCCTTTGCACCAGCACTCATGTCTTGGTGTGATGTCCCCAGTGAGGGAGGCGGGCTGGAAACCAACCCGGTGGAAAACACAACAAAACAAATAGCTGTGGGTAACCAGGGGGGTGGAGGGAAGGGATATTCTCCCTTCCTGGATGATCTCCCTAAATAGTCTTCTCATGCATCACTGGAGGTAGGAGGGGGACCAGAACCACAGAAATCTTCCCTTTCATTGGCTTGTCTGCCTTGCCACTGCCCTCCTCAGCACCCGGCAGCACATTCACAAAAGCCAACGTGCTGCGTGGGAGTCCTGTCATAAAATATACAGATGAAAGAGCAAAGGCTTAACCATGCCTCATTCAGGAGTCAGATGACTAAGTAGGTTTGCAGGCTCCTACTGCGATTCATACTCTGCTGGGCTGTGCCACCAGAGCCTGTCCTCTCAAGGAAAACTTGGGCAAACCTGTCCCACACTTACAGGGGATTTGGGAAATGAAGATTCAAAGTGCTCCCCCTCAGCCTGAGGGAAGTAGGGTGTATGTCTGCCGTGAACCTGCCCTAGGCTATTCCCTTCCCTGGCATATTCTGAAGCAGAAATTTCTGGATTTCTCATGCAATGGCTAATCCACTTCACCTTGAATCACATTAATATCCACCAGGAAAAGCGTGAAACATCTGAGTGCCATTGATCTTTTAATTACTGAATGTTGCACATCAGTGCCCAAATACTCTCCTGGGGCTATGCATCTTGGAGATCTTGAGGTTTATTTCACTCTCTGCCAACAGAAAACTCAAAAAAATGTTTTTCTTTAACTGGAACCCCTCAGCTCTGGTCCCCAGGCCTGTATCTACACTTCCACACTGATGGGGAGCCCCTTCCTGCTCTGTCCCAGCCTACCTCCTTCTTCTTGGACTTTGTCCATGACAGCTAGAAAACTTCCCTTCTTCAAAGAAGGATAACAGTACTATAAATGTCATTAAGCACCACACATGGCAAACACTCTAACTCCTCTCCTAAATCCTACATGCACAGATGACTCCTTCATTTTCTTTGTGCTGAGGACCTTATAGGATGCCATGGAACAGCACACGGGATTTACAGGAATTCATTAGTGGACCAAAAAGAAGATTCGTCTAACCCAGCATACTGACTGGTGGGGAAACCTGGGGAAGCATATAGAAACATAGTGAATGTAACACGATCTTTGCCTGGATATCCTCATACTTCTGGGATTCAGCCTATTGGGACTGCTAGATTGGGACTACAGCAGGGTTGAGTTTATGACTCCCTCTTGCTTCCACTGTCAGAGTGTCCCCTCAACACAAGTGTCTGTTCCTGCAGCTGTGATGGCTCATTCTGTGAATAGTTCTACACCAGGCAACTTGTTCATAGAGGAGCTTCTCTACACAACATCCTACGTACTTTCAGCGCTACAAAAATGAAACAGCAAATTCAAATATTCCACATAGCATAGAAAGAAACTTTCCCCAACCTATCAGCAATTTGAAGGGAGCTCATTTGCTAGAACTGAGACCAACTAGCTAAAAAACAATTTTTGATTTATGGAGCTAGTTCTCAGCAACTTTAGAAGAGCCAAATTATGCTACGTTTACTTTTGATGTCATCTGACAGAACGTTCCTATATATTTTTATGGATGTATGTATGTGTGCATGGACACACAAAGACTTGTGGGGGAAAAAAAAGACTTAGCACTGAACAGAGGTCCAATCAACATGCCTGAGCTGTGGAATGTGCCTGAACTTCTGACATCCAGATGCCATAGATTTGAGTCTGCAGCTGCCAGGGGCTGAAACTTCTGCCCCACTCCAAAAACACATACTCCTGTTGTTTATGAACAAAGAGCCCAAAGACGCTAAAGGCCATATCTTTAAAAGGATGGCTTATTTAACCAAGTGATTTAGTGCTGATTAGGAAAGCAGAAAGAAGAGGAAGAGAACAAACCCAATGGTTCCACTTGAAATGCTAACCCAGAGGTTCAGATACCATGCCAAATATTTTGCTTCTTGGCACTTTTATTTTTTCTTCTTTTTCGGACAGACCTGGATGTTCTCAGCTTTCATGTGGCCTGTGCCAAATCTCCCTCTTCATGCCTCACATACTCAAACTTAAGGCTCTAGTCTATATTTAAAGTTGCTGTGACTATCTCAAGTTCTTCCCGGCCTACTAATCAAGTAGCACATAATCCTTCAAAGCCATTCTTACATAATTGGAGCGGACTGTGTTCATTTTTGCTCTCATCATTATCTTTCACACTAAGTGCAGTACATGTAGTTTTTAAATTTGCTAAGAATTGGCTCATTTTAAAGTTGGAACCTACTTTCCAGTGTAATCACATGTATCTTCTTAGAAGACCCATTTGAAGCACTAATGTCTTATCTGTGTGAACACAAGTTTGCAGCAACATACTGTACTTGTAATCACAATATGTATTTCACACATAACTATCGTATGTCCCTGTGGGAACTGAAGACAAACATCACTTAAGTCTGCTGAAAAGATCTTAAATCTGATGATTTACAGGACTTCTGAACAGACACCATCACCTGAGCAGACACCATCACCTTAACAGACACCATCACTCCACAAAAAGCTGAAGATCTACAAAGGAGCCTGAATATCACCACATTGTCCATAGCAGGATCCTATGTGCCAGGGAGGTGTGAGGCCCATGGGTCTCAGAACAATGGCTGCATGACTACAGCACAGAACCCCCCACAGAACCAGCCAGCATAGGCTCCCTTAAAAGAGCTAGTGAGGGAAAACCAGGCACTCAATGCACGCAAGTCATCTGCCTGTTGTAGATATCTGCTGTTGAGACAGTGTCCCTAAACACCACAGCTCATACTGACTACCCCCAAAGGGAGCTCTGGGGGCTAGGAAGGCTGGACTCTGCCAGACGGCAGAGGTCTATATTTTTAGCATATGAACCTACCTGAGTTCTCAAGAACAGGATTCACACCAGCCTCAGGGTGAGTAGGTAGTTGATAGAGGATACTACAGGGCAAAACAAGTCTTAAATGCTGTCATCATTTCATAGAATCACAGAACGGTTTGGGTTGGAAGGGACCTCTGGAGATCATCTAGTCCCACTCCCCTGCCAAAACAGGGCCACAGGAACACATCCAGGTGGGTTTTGAATAACTCCAGAAAGGGAGACTCCACCACCCTCCTGAAGGTACCTGGGAGGCAAGTACCTTTTCTGCAGCTGCAGAGACGCCAAAATTCACTTAGACATAGGTGACTTTAGCCTCCTCTTTGAGTTAAGACTTATAGCCTTGTATTTTGAAAGCTAAATGGGCTGGCTCTGTTGAGTTCTTTCCACAATGCAAGGAATAGAGCTTTTCATGCCCCAGAGCCAAGAGTGTATGACATCCTTACCCAGAGATACCATGTATTATTGCTATGTAAAACTGCCTATCCAGCAAATCAGGAGAGTCCGACAGACAGTTCATATGTCGTTTACATTAGCATCAGCATGTCCTTTGGGGCTTACTGAAGCACAAAACAAAATTAAAGGTCCCAAAATTAGCAGGGACATCAGATCAGAGAAGCAAAGGAGAAATAATTAGATATTCAGAGCACCCAGTCACAAAAGTAGCTACTAACTGCATTTGCATACATGTCACCATCTACAGCAAGCTAGATGCTTTGAACAAATCCTCAGATGCCACAGGCATCAATTTTTCAAACCACAGCAAACTATACCTCCATTTCCCCAGCAGGACCATGTTGATAAACACACACGGGATGTGAAGATTTGGATTCAGATCTTTCTCCCTCAGGGAAGACCTGAAAAGGTCTGCACAGCAACAGAGCTGGTCTTTCAGGTCTTAGGGACCTTCAGTTATAAAAGATGTAAGGACATATGGATAGTGTCTCCAGGATGAGATGTCAGCAAAGTAAGGATCTTAAGGACTTATATTTTCTGTGTGGAGAGCAGAAATAGAACATCTTGCCCCATATTGTTGATGTTTGCTGATCACCAATCCCCACCCTAAAAATCACTGACACTGGTGATTTCAAGACTTTCAAATTTTAATGATCACAGCACTCTCTCTTATAATCTTTCATTCAAGTACAGCTTTGCTTCACTTGTTAGTGAGGCCAATCCTCAAAAGGAATACAATAGAGAATGGGTGGCAGGCAGGGAATCATCACTATTTTTTGGTGTCTGATGGGTGGGATTATCTCTTCCAATATCAGTATCACACTGCAGTCAGTGGGGAGAAAGAGTCCTCCAACTGACAATTCATATGACAAAAGATAGACATTTACAGCTCTCTGGAAGGTACTGAGATTTTTTATCTCCACCATCATGCAAGATGAATATGACCAGAAAAGTCCAGGATAACACAGAAAAATGTTTCAGAGAAGATTACAATAACCAAAGTATGGGCCGCAAGTCCCATGAACATTTACAATTGTTAACAGGTCACGGTCCCTTCTTCTCTGTCAGAGTTCATTTATTTTTTGACTTGTTCTTATCATATATTTATTATGCTTATTTTATTGTTTTTATTTTTAGTTTTATTAATTTTAGACTTCACAACAAGCCTAGTGTCAGAAGATACTCCTCTGATTTCTATACAACTGTTTCAACCGAACAAAAGCTGCAGTACTATGAGCCAAACTACAAACCAATGTGGCAATGCAGTTAGACCAGTAAAAAAGCTACATGCAACCCTGGACACAATGGGGGAAAAAGACAACTTGAAATTACTTGTAAGGCACCACAAAGGAGAGAAGGATAAAGAGAGGGACGCCTCAATTTTAGTCTCTAATAGCTGGCTCCAAACTACTTTAAATGTCAGGTCAAGAGTAAAGAAAACATCGATTCACCTGCAACAGCAGTGACACAGTCACCCCACAGACAATTAAGATAGTGAATAGCATTTAGGAGATTAAATAGCAGACGTGAAATAATGCAGAAATGCTGTAGAAAGTTTGCCAAAATCAATGTATTTTACATCTTAGCTGGCACATGCTCCCACTTGGTCTGAATTGAGCTGAATTCTGGAACACAGCCTTCATCTTTCACCGGGAAGGCACTAAAAGGCATTTCTCCCAGTGTTGCTAAACATCAGACCCTGCAGTTAATGAGTTTCTCCTGCAAGATAACTAAAAGCTAGTAGGGGATTCACAGCTATGTGGTGAGATATGCTCTCACCCCACTCCCTTGTCTAGCCAGTGTTAGCCGAAACTATGGAGAGGCTTTTGAGCTTAACCCTCTGTAAAGCTAATTTCAGCAATCAGGGTCAAGATCACAGAGATGCAGATTACTGTGGCCACACTCTTCCACACTGTTAGAGCTTAGAATGTGCTGCTGGATGGAGCTGCCATTTGGGCAGATAGAACAGGCATGTACAAGATAAATGCCTGTGACTATGGGCCCCTGTGCCAGCAACATCTTCATGGGCAGAGCAGGCATGGCCTTTGCCACATCAATAGGAGTTCCTTATTGTGATGGATGTCATTTCTGGGCTTTATGCTTGAACCAGAACACTTCTCCCCACAGATACAAAGCATTAAGGGAACAGAGAAAAAAATCTAGTCAGCAGTTGTTCAAAGAAAAAACAATCTGCGAACTAGTAGAGAAATACCTGACTGATGGTGAAAGCTGAAGTAAAACACATTCAAATAGGAAACACAATCAGTCTTCTTTTAACTCATTTCTGAATGGTGGAGGAAGTTTCTACTGGTGGTGGAGGAAAGTCTTTGGTGCAGCAGGGTCAGAAGCATAGGCAGAGAAGTGCAGCTTTCTGTACTCAGGCCTTGATGTTCCACGCTCTTGCATCAAGACTGATCGATGCCCTTGTAGCTATCGATGTGCTGAAAATCTCCAGCAAAGGGTCCAGCCACTCTGGAACAGGAATGGACACAAAGCAATAAGGGTGTCTGTGAACTTACAGCCTGTTGGTTGCAGTCTGATAACTGGTTCTATAAGCAAAGACAGGGCGCTCATCTCTGTAAAAAAGGGGTGAGTTACTGTGAAGTTATTCCTGAGTAGGTGTTTGTCCAAGAGCTGCCACTGATGCCAGGCAGGTTCTCCCCTTACTCTATCCCAGAGTGAGATGTCTGTGTGCTCACAGCCTGGCTTAGTCCTCTTACATGAAAAGAAGTGAGTCTTTAATAAACTATGTCCTGGCACCACGTAGAAATACAATTTTTATCTCTGTGAACAACCATATCAGCACTACCGCTATGCGAGAAGCTTTTAGCTCTATCTCATACAGCTGTTGTGTGAGTTCTTGAAACTCCAGAGTCATTTATAAGGCAGCCTGTAAATATTCCCTGCAAGGAAGGTTTGCCTTCAGTTACTAGGTAGCCACCAGCTGTTGTGCCAACACAGCCTGGTGCTTTCAGCTGACTGCTTGTGTGCTTTTACAAGGCTATGGGCCTAAGAACCTACTCCTGAAAGCTCACAGCCCAGCTATGCGGCAACATAAAGCCATGCAGCTGCTTGCCTGTGTGGATACCCTTACCCCAGGTGCAGTGTGTGGTTCCTCCTCCTCTGTGGGAGAAGAGGTGTCCTTGCCCATGGCAGGGGGGTTGGAACTAGGTAATCTTAAGGTCCTTTCCAGCCTAAACCATTCTATGATTCTACGGTTATGGAATAAATGAGAAGTCAGACATAGATACTCTCAACAACCCAGATTCTTGCTCCAGGCAACCAAATGCAGCTGAGCTTTAGGGACTAACCTAGGAAAAAAAGTCTGAACAGCCAAATTGTGGAACAGCCCAAACGAGCACTCTCAGCCTGGCTTTTCCCAGTGCTTCTTTCCTCTTGCTTGGTTGCTCATTATAATTAGCCATTTGGAAGTTTGCTAGATATGTTTGTCTGGGGCTTTTTGAAAGACAAGTGTTAAGAGTGAACAACATTTAACAGGACTACTGGCCAGTAATGTACTGGGAGCAAAGTCTTTTAATGACAGATAGCTACAACACTAAGGTTAAGCTTCCACTTTTGTTTGTGATGAATATTCCTTGCCCCCTTCTTGTCTTAGTAATCACAATTTGTGAGTCACTGATGAACAGGTAAGTCCATTTTTTGCTTTCTACAAAATCAATTAACACATCTTGGCATGAGCAGATGGAGGCTTCATTACCTCAGACAGATAGCAGTAAGTGAGCAGTACAGAGACACCTACATTAATGCCTGCAGACTTGAGTGATACGGCTAAGGGAAAAAACAAGGACATTGACTCCCTGCTCAGCTATCATACCTTTCTTTGGGAGGATCATATCCTTTGCTAACACATTATAATTCATTCCCTTCTCTGAAACAGAAAACTACTTGTTTTGCCCTTCGAGGGCTTGATTAGGCATCCACTAATATCAGACCTGGGTACTACCATACTAGCTGTCAGCATGACTTTGGATCAGGCCATGGGCATGCAGCAGTGAGCAGCTGACCTGCCAGCACACAGTCGGTGTTTACAGCAACTGGAGCCAGACACCCCATTTCAACTCCACCCTTGGGTGTGCTGCTTGGTGCTATCATTTTGCACTGTGCAAATGCTTCCACAGGTGGTTACAAGATGCTCTGCTTGAAAGTGCTGTGTTGAAAGCGTTGGCTGAATGCACCTCTGGCTTCTGCCCCTCTGAAGTCTATTCCAGTTCTTCTTGACTGCAAGAGGTGTTATCTGCCATCTTTCAGACCTTTTGTGGATCATGGGAGACACTTTCCAGATAGGAGGTCTGGCTAAACTGGCAGCAAATGTGAATTCCTACTTATTGTAACTCTTCCCTGCAAGAGGGGGTCAGGGATGCAGGTCAGTACACTCTTTGGTTTAACTTGACGAGTTTATCAAAATCAGTACTTTGCCCATAGGACCTAGCAACCATCTGACACCTAACAGACTGCTCAGGCTGAATGACATGACATTGACCTGTGTCAACCCTGGCTAACAAAATTATCTCTTAATCCAGCAGGAACAGCCAGGGAATCATGCTCTGATCCTCTGCAGAGCTCCTGTGGGGCTTGTTACACTCTTGAAGAGAAGTGGCAATCTGTGCCTGGTCAGACCAGAAACTCATTATCCCAGGAAACATTAGAGAGATGTTGGTTCATTGTCTTGAGCTAAAGTTCAGTCTTTGCACCCCAGCACACTGGCAGGGACTGATGTTGTTGATGATTACCCAGGCAGTAAGGGCCGTGTTGTTTTCTATGTGCAGTCCTCCTCGTAATAAGAAATCATTGGTTCTGAGCCAATTATTTTCTGAGGTTTGCCAGCATGTGGCTTGGGTATGACCAGCCTGAGAGAAGGGGTGTTGCTGGGGAAATGTCAGCCAAGGAGCAATAGAGAAGTGTGTGCGTGCAAGGGGGGGCAGGATGCGGGGGATACTCTGAGCCAAGGAGCTTCCCTGTTCTCCCCATGACTGTGCATGCCCTTGCCTGCCTACTCTCTCCCAAGGCATTTGACTTGGGAAGAAAAGGACTTGCCTGGCAGTGCCCTAAGAAAGAGAGTACATTAAACTTGGTCACAAGGAAAAGTGGCCAAGCAGAGGCAGAGGCCTCCTCAAATTCGGGGAAACTGGTGACAGACAAGCAACAGTGTTTTAGAAAATGCTGCTGGGCTAAAGAGTTCAGTAGGCCTCAGGACCATGTCCAGTGGTAACAGGGGTGAACAGACCTGGAGACAGATGCAGGGAACAAAGTTTTCTGCATCCAGCCACAAATGTTTTTGAGTAGGATTGAGCTCACCTCAGTAGTGGTGACTAAGACAGGATTTACCAGGGCTAGTGCTTCTGGCTGTATTGCACTAGGCAGGCAAATCAGACCCAGTGTGGAAATGCCAGGGAAATGCACGCAATTTTGGGGAAAAAGCTGCAAATAAAAACATGATTATATAGATAACGGGGGTTTACCGATTAATCTCAAAGTCCCTTCTTCAGCAGAAATTCAGACTATTACAGATTTAAAAATGCAGTAGGTGAGAACACAAAAAGCCTACCCCAGTTTCAGTCTGCAGAGACTGTTTCTAAAATCAGGGTTATTTGGGATGCTTTTCTTCCTTCACAACACTGCTCTGTTCTTCAGTCCATAAAAACTCAGCCCAGATCAAGGTTATCTTAGTTGTTCAAGCTATGAATTTCATAAACTTCAGAAATTTCATATAAATTACGTAAAGTGCCTTTTGCACTTTAACAGACCAATGCCTGTAAAATAACTGTAATCTCAGTAAGAAATATTGCTGGCCCCACCTATAAATCTAACCTTGGATTTGGGCTGCGTTCTCAGTACTGCATGTCTTGTCCAAAACACATCACAGAAGCCATGCAGGAGGTGATGAGTTTTCTGACCAGCCTTCTGAGTGCACCACAGAGATGAAAATTGCAGCCATCTGTCTGCAGCATCCTCAGCACCCACCCTGAGTGTCTCCATGGAGTACCCAGCATCCACCAAGTCCTGTCCCCATGTGGGGAGGAGATTTGTCCTTCTGAAATCAAAGTCTTTTTCAAGACGGGGTGCCCACCAGCTCTGAGCTTCTGCCAGATTCACTGCTCTATTTTTTATTCCCTTTCTCCTGTGTTTGGTTCAGAAGTTTCAGATTCCCATCCCAAGTTACCAGGTTGCACATGACACAGCAAGTGAGATAAAAAGATGTGTTGTATTATTCAATCTCAGTCCCACCAAGCTTACCACAAATCCAAAACTATCCCCTGTAGGAGGCAAGCTCTTTGACTGTGTCATGATCTAAGCATTTTGGACTGTTGTGATGGCCCAGCCATTACACCAATTTTTTTGGCAGGAGGTCTTAATCCCATAGCATAGGTTGGCAACATCAGCTCGGGTTTAGCATCATTTTTAGAAGAACACACAGCTTGCCATACCTGACCTTTATCTTCCCACATGGCTGGGTGCAAATCCTCATTTACTGGCTTGCTGAAACTTTAGCTAAGCTCCAGTTTAAAATACAAAAGAGTGGGACAGGATTCACCTGCACCTAAAAGTGTCAGGACTGCATCTCTGCCGCTCCTTCTCTTTTCAACGACCCCTCCAGGCTCACAGGGGGGATTGGAGGGCTCTGTTCCCCCCCAACACCCAGGAGATCTCCCCCCTGCCACAAGGATGGCCCTTGCCTCTGTGCTCCTCACTAGTCCCAAAGGTCCCATCTTACTGGTAAACAAAACACACCCAGGGCACACATTTGGCTGACCCCCACAAGTTCACATGCCCATGCACAGTTCAGGCAGTGACACAGGGACCCTTCACCAGAAGCAGTCTGGATATGATTGTTCCATTTTAACAGGGAAGAGAGCTTAGCCAGGTGCATGGCATCTGGGTCATGCCTCGTGCTCCCAGGGCAAAGGACTGCCCTGGCCTGTTTTATTTAGTAGCACAGACACAGCCATGCAGGATTAACACCACGCCAGGCTGGTCAGCCTTGGTGTAGCCTGACCTGTCCTCTCTCCTGCCCAGCTCCCCAGGCCTCCTCCCCTGGAGACCTCATTGGACTTTTATTTGGGTGCTTTCAGGCTGAGATACAAAGTGAAGTGTTAACTTGGCAGCAGCAGCAGCAGTCTCTCTGTGCACTGGTATGCAGAAGGGCAGGGTTGAGGCAGCCACCGTGGCTCAGCAGAGGATGGGACTCCCAGCAGAGGGGACCCGTGCTATTAACGGTGCCGAGAGGGAGCAGCTGTTCCACTTATGGTCCATGAAATATTTATGAAATAAAATTCTGGAATGTGATAAAGACATTTAATAGGATGTCACCTCCTAGGATTAATGGAGCACGAGAAGAACTATAAGGTTGCAGTCCTGTGGCAAAGAGTGTCTCTGAAGGAAAGCCACCATTCTCTTCCTCTGCTTTGATTTGCAGTACGTAGGCACGTAGTCAAGAAGCCCTTTGTGCCAAGTGCTGTTCAGACAGAGGATTAGCAATGACCACATTTGCAGACCTGAGGAAATAGGTGTTGAACCCAACCAGGTCTCACCACTCACTCAGAAGGACAGACAGAGGCTTGTCCTCTCTGGGGAATCAGTGGTTTAAATGCTCTTGCCTTTTGTACATCTGTGCAACCTACAGGAGCATTCTCTCTTCCTAAATTGGACTAAAGATTTATCCAGCCTCCCATGTTGATGTTTAACATCCACTTCCCAGGGCAGGAAGAGAAGACACTCATGGCAGGGACAGCTGGAGCAGCACAAGATGCAACATGTCACAGCTCCATCACCCTCACAGCCAGCACTGCTGCAGTGCACGGTAGGCAAACGGCACCTCTGGCTGAGCACAGAAAGAGGAGCATCACAGCAGTGCCAGTGCTCATGCTATCGACACACCACCCCAATCCAGGTGTTCAGTAATTCAAATGTCATTGAAGTGCACTTCAGAAGCAGCGTGCAAACGGGAGCCTGGGGAATTGCTCAGTACCTGAGGAGCCTTTGCTATGATTTCACGGTGATGTAAATGTCAAAACCTAGTTAGGCAAGATCAGGCAGACAAGCTATGGGAATCTTATGGCATTTTCCTGCTCGCAGTATAGATACACTAATCAGTGTATAACTTACTTAGGAAGCAAATCATTAATAGGTCGTCATCTAATTGCAAGTGTTTATAAAGGGTAGCATGCTATACAGGTGGAAACTTGTGTTAGGAGGCACAGAGGTACTGCACCACACGAATATCTTGGCTTCTGCCACAGAAAGCTAATGCAAGCAGAGTGACAACCCCTACTTTGTAAATCAGAAAGCCAGTTCCCACCAGCCATTCAGCATAGCTAGGACATTGCAACCTAAAACCAGCTTGGTGGCAGGAAGGCTGTAAGGGAAGGCACGTCCATGTGCTTGCACGGCTTTCACCTGGCTATGGTACATCCCAAATTTCCTCATTTTGTGTAATCCCAGCTACCAGAAAATGTCAAGAGTATTAAACTGGCTGCACTGGAGTTTGGACACACCATTTTCCATTAGGAATATTCTCCCTAAACTTTTGGTGAAGACTCTTCTTTTAAATGGTGTTTTATTTTACTAAAAACCATCTGAGCTAAGAAAGCCCTGGAGAAAACCACTGACACCTTAACTGAGATTTTAAAATGCCTCTTCTCCCATCTCCCTCTCAGTAGGACTGGGAAGGAATTATTCACAGTTTATTTCTCACTACCTTTCACAAGAACTGTTCACTGAGGTGATGAACATTTACATAAATTCATCTGATCTATAAGATCTGTACCATTTCTTGGTTTTCCTACAATATATTCATGGGTAAATGTGAAAATTTCAGTAGAGAAGCAGTTAATGTTTACTGCAAATTGTAGCTGCAGTGTGCTCAGGGAGATATAGCACAGCTGGCAACATAACCTCCCTCTAGGGCCTGACTTAAACCCCAGGAAACCCAGAGAGACTCTTCCATGCTTTTTAGTTCAAGCAACACTTATTCTGTTCATCTCTTGGACCTCTCATACACTTGTAAAAATTGGATGGACCTGCAGGCAAAGACATTGCAAAGAGTGGAAAATATTTTCAGGTCTATTTATTTCATTTGGACAGAAAAATATTTGAAATAGGATGTTGGATGCTTTATTACAAAGAGACAGAAAGAGAAAAGCTCGGAACAATAATTTCTACAAAAAAGACTTCAAAAGCCTGTTATTTGTTTTCTTTTTATACAGTAAGTTCTTTTTTTTGAATTTCAAAGCTTCTGAGTATCGCTAGAAACCAAGCTGTATTTTTTCCATTTGATAACTGGCATAGTGGAAAGCTGCTTGCTATAAATAGTTCGTGGACAATAAACAGTTGCACTGGCTTTTCTTTATTCCTAGTTAATTCCAGGGGGGAAGATGAGGAAGATGTGTACAGAAAACCAGCATGATATTTTCTTTGTTCATGTCTGTATCATTAAGACTTAGGGGTCTACAAGGTTCATCTTCAGGCTAATGAGGCCAATCTTTCTGAGGTCACATCAGTGAGTGGAAAGACTCATTGGTGATCCCTTCATGGGGTCTCAGCCAGTGCAGGCCACCATGGACAGGGAGGTGGTGGGCAGAGGGGTGGTGCCTTGGGAGGGTCTAACCTGCAGCCTTTCAGCAGTGGGGATGGGATTTCTCAAGTGCACCTCATAAGACCTGGTGCCTGCCCAAACCCTTTGCAGAGGTACGAGGCTCCCTGTGTGCCCGGCACTTTCAGGGAAGGGTCTTGCTACAGTTTCCCTGCAGGGCTGGGAAAGCTTTGGTGAAGTCTGCAGAGGCCAGAAAACCTCTGAAGAGATTCCTGAGAGTAGTGAAGGGCTGGGGCAGCTTCTCCTTGATACAGGTTGAGTTCTCCAACTTTCACAGGCCATCTGGTGGAGGTGAATAGAAAAAGGGCAGCTGTGTGGGTGTGTATGAGCCCACAACATTCACATTTCTGGCTGCCATAGTCCGAAGAAATAGAAAAGTAGCTTCTCTTGCAGCTCTTGGAGATGGTCAAGAACCAGAAGGAATATTTTCGTACCTGGACAGCATCAAGGACACCAAAATATCCCTCAGCTGTCTGTTATAAGCATTTAATTAGAATAAAAACCTGCTCCCTAAGCACAGAAAGACCACAGCCATGGAGCAAGGTGCTCTCAGCAAGGAGGAAAGGAGGTCTAGATATGAAGCCTATGAGTTCATGCAGGATTCACCACTAACCACTTTGTTGGGACTGAAATAAATTTTCAATAAAATTGCCATCAAAAGCAAGCAGGGATCAGTCTCACTTGTCAAAGTTACACCTTACAAAATATTTGTACTGTGCATATACTTAGTGTGCTGTAAATATCTTCTGTAACCATCTAATAAAGCCTTTTTCAAAAGTCTATTTAATAAATAAATAAAGAAATAAACAAAAACATGCCATCCACCATCCACAAATTCCCTGTCCTGGCTCTAGTCAGCAACTTTGATTTCCCTATTGGTATTGTGGCTCTTTTATGACTGTGAATACGGGTCTTTCACCAGAGCTTGTTGTAGGCTGTAGGGTAAATAATCTGAAGCCCTTGGTGTTTTCAGAGGGGCAAAGGACAGATTCCAACAATTTATAGAGGGGTGAAAGCTAATCTTCATAGACACAGGACTCCATGGAGAGTTTGGCTTTTCAGTCATTACTTCTTGCTACAGCAGCATCTAAAGTATTCTTTACAGTTACATATATTCACACCAGCCCTGTTCCAATAAAGACTTGAGGCCTGTCAGGTTTCCCGGATCATGGTTGTGTTGCCTCAAACATCCGAGGTACAACGTACAGCCAGAGCCCACTGTTGACATGGTGTCTGGGGCAGCGTCATGCTGCCGCTGCAGTGGGGTCTGGGGTTCTGAAGTTCCCCCTGTAGCCACCCCTGGCATGTGCATCTATCCCTGCCATGGGACACCTGTCAGCTCTTGCTTCAAAATCTCACTAAGGACCGGCTAGGCATTATCTGATCCCAGAAGGACTTGTTTGGATTACTCAGTTCTGCAGTGAGGATCCTGCAGTATGAGGTTTCAGCTAAAGTTTGGTGCCTTTACACTTCCAGGCATGCAAAGCAAGAGAACACTTTGAGAAGGATTAAGAGGATTAGATGACTTCGCTGAGGGGTCTGGTTAAATAATCCACTGTCACCTTCAGGTGAAGAAAGTGCTTGTCTTGCAACCAAGAGGCAACGCCAAAATGGACACTGATAATGAAATCGGACTAAACAACAACAAAACCAAACCTGTAAATGGTCTGGGCCTGAAAAAATACCTTTTCACACAGAAGCAAAAGTGTCTTATGACATTTTAAACGTGCCTTAGTTATTCAGTGGAAGGAATGTGCAACTTGCTGGGTGCTTGCAGCCAAGCAAACACTAAGGATTGCATTTAAATGCTCCACAGGAAGGACTTTCACTTGAGTGTCTTCTGAGAGCTGACACCTATGTGAAGTTGGAGGAGCTGGGACAGCAGAAGGAAAGCTCAGCAGCGCCAGTGGCTCTTAGATCCCAACCCCTTTTCTGCCTAGTAGAAAACATTAATAATAAAATCAATGTACAAGTCTGGGGAGTGGCCGTCCCCTACACCCACAGCCTGGCTGGGTGCTGAGCTACCCAGAGGTGAGGAGCCACGCTGCAGCATCCCATCAAGTATTTAAGTGCATGTTTAGCTGTACTTGAGTCAGCTGCTGATTTCAGAATAGCTCTTCGCACTTAGAGTTGAATGCACTGGGGGAGCTCTGCTGAATCAGGCCACATGCAAATTGTCATGCAGACATGTTATATTCAAGTAGTGACCTTCTTAATGAAATGATGGATCTGGTCTTATTTTAGACATATAAGATTTTGCCACTGACCAGTAGAGGGACTTTCCATAGTGCAAGAAATATCAAGGAAATTAAAATACAGCTAAAGTCTAATCAGTTTTAACATTTTAAAAGCTTTTTCCATTTCATTATCCAGAAGCCGCTGTGTGGGCACTACATGAAATGGTAATGATGAGTACGTAACCCTTGCTCTGTGTGTCGCATGAAAACATCAGGCATAAACAAGGAAAATCGGAGAAGAAAGAAGACCACTTGGGCTCTGGGTGCCCTTACTGATGAGCTCTCAAGACTGATGACCTGGACCTTGGTGATTATGAACAATCAAGACTGCAGCCAGCAGTGCAAGATGTTAGCTCGGTGATATCATGTACTTGATCAGTTTAGACAGTTAGCAACTAAGAGTTTTCTCTATGTAGTGACAGTGCTCAATGGTGTGTAAGAATTACCCATTCGCAAGTGTTGCTAATGAACGAATTTAGACAATTTTGGTTTAAAGTTGGTATGATTTACCAGTCTTTCAAACACTCCCATCAGTGGTCTCTAATAGCCCAGCTGGTATAATGAAAGATATATTCAGTCACATAGGCAGAACCTACCCAAGTTGCAAATCTATCTTGTGTCTAATATATATAAGTAAAATTTTACTCCTACATTAAAAGCTGAAGTACAGCCAGTGGCTACTTATGAACTTAACAGTGATATTGCTGCCCCTTGATTTAAGGACCTGGAGAGAACATTTGCTTGAAAGGTAAAACACAAATTGCTGGGGCAGGAGGTAATTTGCCTGATGGTTTTGCACCTTAGGAGCCCTATTTTCAAGCTCTTCTAACTACAGTACATGCATATTCACTTTTCGGTTAAATTGGAGTATTCTTGTTTGCTAAGGTGCTTTCAGGTGCTGGAGCCGCAAGGAGGAATTCAAAGATACTATGAAAATCATTATAAATCACAAGACTTGGCAAGTCTATCCCAATTAAAACCCCAAGTCCTTAAAGATCAGCTTTTGACCAGTAATGGGAGCCCAACCGTGTCAGAATTTTTTAATCTCTTTTAACAAGGGCAAGGAATTAAATCAGTCCACTGAGTCTGTTGAGTTTTGAGGCAAGTGCTCAGACTCACAATTAAGACAGCCCTCTTCATTTCAGGTTCAGCTAAGCCTCAGTCTTTTATGCTGAGAGCGTAGGAGATGGATCAGTCTTCTCATGTTCCCCTGCCTACCAGGTTTATCTGGAAAATAACACACCTTTTGGTGTATTATTTTCTTCTCATCTTCTGAAATGAAGAGCAGAAGTGTTTTTTGTGATCAGAATGAGCTCTGCACTGCAAAAGGCATTTTGATTTTGGTTCCTCCTTCAAGGTGGCTGTAAACAACTGTAGCATGTCTGCCTTCATAATGAAAAAGACAGAGAGGAAAGTTATATGGAAAAGATGCTATGCCTTTCTAAAAGGCCAGCTGAAACTATAATTAGGCAGTGCTCAACTGGATGTGGAGGAGGTCCCTGAGCTGTAATGTAATACATGTGTGGAATAGAGTAGAAACAAATTTATAATGCCAGCCTAAAAAAGCGAATAAAATGTGGAATGAAACTGGGCAGTTAAAAAAAAAAAAAATGCAGGACTAAAATCTGCAGGGGATTTACTAGCACATTTTACCCCAAACCTTCTTTTTAGCCTACAAATGAAGCCCCTCCATGTCTGAATGTTTGAATGTTTCCATGCCAGGAAGGGAGAGAGGCAAGAGCACAGACAGAGGAGAGAGCAGTGGCTCTGGGGAAGCCAGGACCCTGCTGAGGTGTCCTGCAGCACCGCAGACACTCTCAGAGAAGCACAGCCACCCTCAGGAGGAGCCAGGAGCCTCCCAGAGAGGCAGTGCCCTGCAGGGCCACCTCCGCTGCCCAACCCCATCCACCTCTGTTGCTCCTCATCCCTTCTTTCCACCAGCAGCACTATAACAGCAGCCCACTGCTGCTTGGTGTGGTGTTGACCAGATGTGAACAGCTGCAAAACAAACAGTAGTTCAGAGGAAAGCAGAAATGTAATTCCTCTAGGCACCTGGGAGAAGACCCTCTACAGGAACCTCTGCCTCTCGTTGTGCCGACAGTCTCCATTGGTGCCTCACGCCCTGGGAAACTTCTGGTGCAGCCAGTGAAGAATGTGACCCAAATTTCATGTTCAGCCAACATGGCCTAGAGGTGGTGACTCCAACCTGCTTCCTGGGCGCATGGGGGGCTGGCACTGGTCAGGGACAGGCATGAGCTGCAGAACTGCACTTCCAGGAGTCAAGCACCCACGTGGCACAACCTAAGCATCCTTCTTGGGTCTAGCGAACCAGACAGTGACACTGTGACTGGAGTCACCCCACTCACACATACAGTGTGTTTTCTCACAAGCACTTAGCACTTCACAAGATGCAACTTCCTTTTTAGTCCCACCAACTATTTAGCTTTACCTTGGGATACATGAATAAAAAGGCATCCCTAAACTGTACCACTGCCTTATTTCTGCCAGGCCTTCAGGAGGGCTCATGGTACCTCCCCCACCAAAGAGAAGTCTCCAACCACTGACAAGCATATGGAGCAAAACACACTTGGTAAGAATGGAGGTGAACCCAAAGAACAGGGATTTGGAGGCTAAATCAACCCCATTCATTTCATCTTGCTGATTCAGCATATCACAAACTTCTGACCTCGTATTGATTTCTGATTGCAGTGGGGACTGTGTTTACAAGTAGCTATTGTAACTCGACCTACTTATGCTTTCTGAGTCTAAGAATAGCGTGTTCGGGCTGGCGCTGCCTGCCAAGACTGGCAGCTGCCTCTGAGATCGCTATCAGACATACTTTAAAGGGTGTTTTCCACTTAAGGAGATCTACAAGATGCCTTTTGCCTTTTTTAGGTTTCACTTATTGATGGGCAAAAAAAATGTTCGTTTCAAAGTAATTATGACCTAAAAACAGCCTTGCAAAAAGCCGCTGCTCTGTTCCCACAGCGCTGCTCAGCATCTCCCAGCCCACCTTTTCATGGTAGTTGGGATTCAGCTCTCACTGGCTCTCCACAGCCCTGATTTTACACCCATCTTTCCCTTACCCTTTTCTAGGTTTTCCACTTCATTCTAATGTATTTTTACAGAGATCAAGTACACTGTGGGGTTTCTGGTGACAGGTAAATATCTTTGACTTCTTTTCTTTTTATTTCTCACTTTAGTTTTTTCCTACTTTGGGGATTATACAGCACCTTCCAGGTAAGAGCTGTCAGATTTCCTTCCCTGAGAAACACTTGCAATTTGCAAAAAGTGAGACTGAATAATAACCAATTGCAAGTATTAGGAGATATGGGGGACGCAGACGGCACAGAATAATGTTTGAATTCTTATTTTAAAGAAAGAAAAGGAGGAACCTCATCTCCTTCTCAGCCAAAGGGTGGTGAAGTCCATGCAGCTCCCTCAGTGCATTACCCCAGGAGTGTAAGGGAGACCACCATGGCTGCAGCCTCCAGGCTGTGTGGCTGGTTGGACTCTCCACAAGCCATCTGCCTCCAGCATGCCCCCCTCCATGGCACCATGGACCCCACAGCTCTCCACGCACACCACAGAGCCAGCTCTGCACTGGGAGCTGAGCAGGAACAGCCGCAGCCAGGGCTCCTGGAGACTAATCCTCTGGAGGAGTTATCACCAGGGCTTGCAACGTGCAGACAACCTGTGCGGGAGTGCTAAGCTGCAGCCTTCTGCAGCAAGGCTGCAAGCTCCAGTGAGGGCAAGGCCAGGCATGCGGCTGCAGCAATAAGCAGGCAGCAGCTCCCTGGCTGTGTGCAGGACAGATCTATTCGCTCTCAGCCTTTAAGACAATGGCAAGAAAGACATAGTATATTTGAAATATGAACTGCTCCTCAGCAGAATATGATGGTTATTAATGTGATATTTATTTGCATGATACCAGTGATATTTATTCATAATTGTCACTCATAATGGACATGTTTTGCAGAAACACGTTTTGATCCATCTTTCTTTGTCACCTGATTGCTGTTACTAACTGCCATGGCTTCATGATTTGCTTCTTTTGGATACCATAGATCACTTGAATCACATATGATTGTCATCTTCTGACTGAGCACTGTAGATTTTATGAACCCTTATCTTCTTGAGAAGCACATGCAGGTAAGTTCAAATTTTTGATGACCTCTAATTTATAATGTCTTCACAATTTGGTAAATAAAAGTTCTTCACAACACACAAAAAGAAATCTCAGCAAGTGCCCTCCCAAAGACATTATGATGATTATTTCATTACTACAGTGGTAGTGTCTAAAGAGCAGAACACAATCAGAAAGCACCAAGCAGTCAAATAACAATAATACCCCTAGAATAAAGAACTTACTTACATCTATGCACAACAGTATAAAAAGAGACTGCTAAACATATAGATTTTATTTGCATTTAATACAAGTAAATGCATGAGGAAACAAAGAAAACTAATGATGCTATTGGGGGGGGAAACATTTCCACTGACACAATCAAACACAACGTACTTCATTCAAATTATTCAGCAGAGGAAACTTCCACATTCAAACACCTGCAAAATTGTGACTCACTTGATGTGTACTGATAACAATATTCTCCATGTTGTTTTTGTTTTGCTGCATTTACCCAGTCCTTATCTTCAGGACGAGCTGCTTCATTCCACCACAGCACCAGAGGACTCATCACCCTGCTGCAGTGATGAGCAAGGAAACCAGGGCTGTGGGCCGTAGCCTGGTCTGAATTGGCTAGACAGTTTTGTCTTTTTACCCAAGGAAGTGAATAAAATTGCAAACTGTTTCTACAAGGAACTAGAATTGAGGACTGTTATTTTCCAAGTACTTAAATCATTTTTTCCCCTGAGCATAGTAAGAGACAAGCAGCAACACTCATGACTTCTTCTACCCAAAGTTTCATGCTTTTGGTTTTGTTTTTTTTATTGTGGTTTCATAGAAAGCACTTCTCCAGTTGTCACCAGAGCTGAACCTTGGTGGTTTCCCTCTTCAAGGCCAAGCTGGATGGGTCTTTGGGCAAACTGGTCTAATGGAAGGTGTCCCTGCCCATGACAGGGGGGTTGGAACCAGATGATCCTTGAAGGTCCTTTCCAAGCCAAACCATTCTATGATTCTACAATTCTATGAAATATGCAGCAGCTACCACACCTTTCCTTCCTTCTGAGGTTTTTCCATCAGAGCATTAGGAAACATGTCAGATCCCAGGGTACAAACTCATCATGTTATCATTGAATCATAGAATGGTTTGGCTTGGAAAGTACGTTCAGAGATCTAGGCCAAGCCCTCAACCATGGGCAGGGACACCTTCCACTAGAGCAGGTTGCTCCAAGCCCCGTCCAACCTGGACTCAAATATTGGCGGGGATGGAGCAGCCACAGCTTCTCTGGGCACCCTGTGCCAGCGCCTCAGCACACCCTCATCACCTTGTCCACATGCAGTAGTTTCCCACTATGTCTACCAAGGGCAACACTGATTCTTCCCTTATTCCCAAAAGCAAAAGCAGCTGCCATGGCCAAAAGCTTCTCCATGTCGATATGACTGCTCAACCTCTAGCACTCTAAAGAGTCATTCATTCTCCCGTGTGGTGGTGTTTTGTCAAAACACGCAGGACACACACGTCCAGGCCTTGGGTAAAGTATTGGCGCCCCAGAGCAGAATGCACCAGAGCAGGGTACCAAAAAAGACAGACATTCTCTTTACTACTTCTGCCACATCGGTTTTGACATGGCAGGAAGCTACTTTAGTCCTAGCACCAAACAGATCCAAGTCAGGGAGAGGGAATGGATAACATGGCTGTTAAGCTTTAGGAAAGCACTTAACACCATAGCAACCAGAGGACTATCTCGCAGGCTGCGTGTACTGTGTATCCACTCTACAACTACAGTGTGCTCTGAGCTATCACACATCTCTGATTGATAGGAAGGAGGCCTGCACTGAAGTATATCTGAATGTAAGCTACCAAATTGTGCTGTGCTTTCAGCTTCTTCCTTTGACAAGGCAGAGGAAGCCCTTAAAATGAAAACTCTGTTTTATATTAGCAATTAATATGGAGCTCAGTGAACAAAAATAACATTGAAAACTTAAGAAAATGCTTCATAGAATTACATTATGCGAATTTTTTTAATGGAAAAGCGTGCTCGCTCTATCAGAGCCCATATTGCCTGCTCTACAGTCATGTTCTGAATCAGACTAATTGCCCCCGATTCTGCAGTTTAGAGAAAAGGCAGGGATGCACACAGCTGTCAAAGTAAATTACAGATTAAAAGACATTAAAACACATTTACCACCTCAAAATCCGCACTGTGTTCTGCAGCAGCTCAGTGAGTCACAGACATACAGCCCCACTCCTGCCTGAGCCTGACGACATCAGTTCCTTGCAGGAGTGCTGAAGCGTGGTTGTGTTAATGCTGCTGCTCCTTTCCAATTCAATCAGGCTCTCTCTCACAGGATGACAACTAAGCACCACAGGAATTGAGGTGGATGTGCACGGACATCTGCTGGGTTCACAGCAGCAGGACTGGTCTAAAAACTTGTCCCCTGGATGGAACTAGATGATCTTAAGGTCCTTTCCAACCCTAACTATTCTATGATTCTATGATAAGGGCCTCTGAAGCAAATTCATACATGCAGAATTGCTGTGTATATGCACAAGGTGCACAGTGAATAGAAAGGCAGATGATCCCCCCTCTACTTGTCCTTATAGGAAAGGTGATTTTTATTTGGGAACACAGCAATGGCACAGAGTGGTGTTCTGGAATAGCTTATTTGCCTGGAACAGCAATAGTCAATTTGCTGTGTAAGAGAAAAATATGCAAGAGCTCACATGCTCTGCCAAAGGAAAAACTTCCGTAACAACCCCATTCTCTATATGGGCTTTCCATATCAGAAACAAAAGCCTGCTCAACATACTTGGATCTTGGCATGCCTCAATATGATACTGTAACGACTTTTTATGCAGTAATAATTATTTCAATGATGCAGATTTCTGGTAGCACCAAAATAAGGTATCTGCAAAAAGACAAATGGTTGTCCTTCCTTCTAGTCTTTTGGGCTGAAAACGATGTCAGAAGCTTCCATTTTCCTACCTACAAAGTAGATCTGTTGCTAGAAGAGCTGGATTTTAATTTGAAACGTGAATAAAGCCTCTAGATCATCAAGTCCAGCTCTCTGCACTTGCAGGATTTTACTTGGAGATTTGGAGCTTGGCTTTATTTTTCCTCTTGTTCTTTGGTTTCAAAACACCAAAGATCAAAGGTGTGATGTTACTGTGAATTCTTGCACAAATAGGGAAGACAGGTCCCTGTATACTGTCAGCACCATGATTATTTTCTAAGAGCCTGTGGAAGTTTTAAGTGGAGAAACTTAAGAGTTGGGTTACTAGTGCCAGCTTCAAATATTTAAATGTCATGAGTCAGATTCCCCCAAATCCAAACAAACAATTCTATTTAAATAGCAGCAACTACAGAGCTCATTTGAATTCAGCTGTTATTATTCCTTTGGATCACATTTCCTCTGCAAGCACAAGGGCAAGAAACTTACTTTTTGTAAAAGGTAAGACCCTCATCTCACCTCAGATCTCCAGGACCCACAGGTCTAAAAGCTCCCAAGGTGACTAAAAAAACCACAGGCATACTGCTAAATAAACCTGTTTCCAAGTGCATTGACTTGGTATCTGGGTAAGCACTGGGTTTCTTCTCTTCAGTGTTGTTCTGTTTCACATACAGAGAAGAAAACAGTGCTATTTCAGGGGGTAGTGTGACAATATCCTTGCAAGTAGGTCCAGAGTTTCTTTTTCCCCTTTGAAATGCCTTAGATTATGAGATATTTTTCAAGTTAAAAATTGCCAGGGAAGGAATTTTCTTCAGAAGTGTCCTTTGAGTCAAAGATAAAAGCAATGCCCAGCAGGTATAGGCTAGCAGTAGTAAAAGAAAAAGATGAGCTCCCAGCAGATGCTGTGAAATTCACTCCCTCTGGTTCTGCTACTGTATAAAACTGCATCATTCTCTGTTCATAATCTCTTTTTTTTCTTTTTGGTTCCTTCCCCCTCCACACTGGTTGTACCAATACATGTGCAATAAATCTGCTGTGAATCTGCCTTTCTAGCCTAATTATCCTGCTGTTTATGATGTCGTCCCTAAGAACAGGACTTAGACTACCAAACATTTCATGCAGTGACCCAAGCTCCATCAAAAGGTGATGTGTCTGGATGCCTCTGGAGCAGGTGGAGCACATCCCAGGGCTGTAGGAGCAGGCACCAGCTTGGACTTCAGGAAGGCGGTCTTCAACGTTGAGGTTTAGCAATGATCTTAGAGTCATAGAATAGTTAGGGTTGGAAA
>NW_009913224.1:0-15882 GCF_000696875.1 Nestor notabilis
GGAGCCCCGCATCCTGCTGGCATCGCCCCGGTCTTTCTCCAGGCTCCCCTTCCCAGGGCATTGCTACCAGGACTGGGTGTCACATGGATTGGCCGTGATAGAGGAGGGAATTGCACCAAACGTGCTAAACACGAGGTCAGGGTTCTGTCCCTTGATCAGTATGCTCCTGGGATGCAGCTCGTTTCCACCTTAGCCAACAAGGCTCACCTGGAGTGACCCAGTTTCTGAAAACAGTGCTCTCCCCCATTTCTCCCTATCCCAGAAGTGCTACTGGTTCTTTTAAAATGGGGAATAGATTAAGAGCAAAGGAAATGTGTGTTTGGTGAAAAATCTCATGGGGGTCCCAGCGTAAAGGGAACAGGCACAGAAATAAGCAGTGGGGTTCTTGGCCAGCCAAACTACCACATGGCTTCTAAAGATGGATCTCCTCCAGAGGAGGAGAGGGATAGAAACAAAGTACTTCTGACAATGTGACACCTTTCTTCCCCTCTCCCATTCTCTCCACTAACCTCCATCCTGTTTTCTGCTCACTGAACAGCCACCGAGGGTTGTGGGAGACAGGGATTTTTTGGAGATGCAGCGCCCTGCCCCTTGGCTGCCTCTGGCCAGGACCCCCATTTTGGGAGGACCCACCCCCTCCCAGCCTGCAGAGCACCGCAAGTGGCAGACAGATTTGCTTTATTTCAAGTGGCACCAGGTGACATGGGCTGCATCATTTGAGCTCGGGACCCTCCTTGGCCTCTCAGCTGCTGTTTCACAGCACATATCCCTTCCCACAGAGAAGAACGAGTCAGCTCTGCCTGGTTCCAGTGCCTCCAACACAGGAAGGCAACTCATGGAGATGGGGTGTCCAGAAACGTTGTATACAGCTATGCTGGAGATGGAGAATGGGGGTACACAGGTCCATGGGGCAATAGCAGCACCTAGTTCCAAGTTGTGCAAGGGTTGCAGGGGGCTGCAAACCTGCAAAAAGGAGCTTCCTTTGAGCCCCTCTAACCACGAATGACAGGAGCAGCATACTGCTGGAAGTGACTGGTTTGCTCCAGTAGCCTCTTTACAAGCACCAAGGGACAGCTGCTCAGGGACCTGGGTTTTTAAAAGGCCACTTACAAGCTTTAATACTGTGCTGGGGGAGAGGGTAAGGAGAAGGGGGGGGTTAGGGAGGGGTGATTGCATTGACTGCTTAGGACTTAAAGCCGTAAACCTCTTCTTCCCTCGCACATTGCCGGGACGTTTTTATTGGTGAGATGAAGGGAGACAGAGCACAGCTCCACAACTTGCTCTTCTTCTAGAGGTTAATGACCCAGTTAGCAGCTCTTGGCTGCATTTCCCGACATTTTGCAGACATCAAGACCCGTCTCCCTGCCAAGTACATTCTGTTCCCTGGAGCTCAGCCAATGCATCTCAGATTACTATGTAATGCGACAAAGAGGAGAGCTGGAGGTGAGGGTGGGGGCTGGAGGGGAGATACAGAAGCTGTTGGGAAGGGGGCAGGGAGAGGGTGGGAGAAGGGGAAGCACCATTTCTAAATTTAACACTGGAGATGGAAATGAAGCTCCCAAGGTGCTTATTCGCTGGATAAAAAGTGAATCCCAGGATAAATTGGAATGATGCTTCTGGGAAACAGATGCAATCAGCAAATAATTCCCCCCTAGGGATTGTGCAGGCCTGCGCTTCCCGGATCTGCGAACAGTCAAGCTCCTGCTTCTGATGCCCTTGTGCCCAGGACAAATACTGCTCGGGAACTGGGGCAGCTTTCCTGAATGAGAGTCCAATATCCCATGAAGAACAGGGGCTAAGCCAGGAAAATGAGGAGTGAGGGGAGAGAAGAAGAAGAAGTCCCTGCCTGGTCTTTTATTTATCTTCTTGCGCATAGGGCAAAAGATGCTGCTTAGACGCACTGTGCTTGGCGAGCTTGGCTGCTCCAGATCCAGTCACTTGCACAGTAAATGGAGGAATGTCAGACCATAGGGAAGGCTGTGTCAGCAGGGGTTAACATGCAGCTCACAGAGTAGATGAGCTACCAAACCTATTAGTAGCAGGCATCAGCCATTGCTAGAGGCCAACACAATCATCCACTCCACACGTGGCCATAAGCCTTTGCCCACTGAACAGTTTGGTGTCTTCTCCTGAGCCATAAGGGTCTTCCTCTGCAGCGCCGCTGAGATCCCTTGTCCATTACATGCACTGAGATGCCCTTGGCCATGACAAACCTTCCCTCCCAGCCATGTTGCTGTTTAAAAACACATTGCTTTCTCGGTGGTTCATTGAACCAAAGACCCTCACATGTTGGAAGTTTGGAGTCCTGACCTGAGAGGAACCTTCACAACTCCTCCTCTCCCAGGCTGACATCTCCATTACAGCTTTTCCATCTACCTATATGCAGTATGTCCTGCTAGTTTAGCTCTGGACCCTGCTCACAGCTGCTCTGCTTCCAGCCAGACCTGCAGCTCCATCATGCCCTGGGCTGCTTGCACTGTCCTGAACATCTGCCACAGCCTTTCTCCGCTTGGGGCACAGCCTTTGGCACATGGTCATGCCATTTATCAGCCCCAATCTTTGCAAGACCTGGGCTTCCTTCCTTCCCATCCTCCTATATCTGTCAGCTCCACTTGGTCCCAGCATATTCCTGAGGCATCCCAGCCTTGGACTCCTCTGCCCAAGCCCCACACTGCTGTAGCAAGTCAGCCAGTGCCATTCCTCCTCTGCTGCTCATCTCAGACATAGCCATGCTTCTGCATCATGTTCCAAACCAAATCATTCCCACTCTCATCCCACTCGTGCCATATATGCCTGCTCCCATGTTGCCTGTCCTGCTCCAGCCTGGTCTCTCTAGGGCACAGCCGGCTGTTGTAGGGCACCAAGGTGTGTGTGGGGGTTACCTCTCCTGCTGCCAGCACACTTGTGGCTGGTTCTGCTGGCACAGGCCTTTCACGAGGAGACATGATGGGAACTGAGCCTTGCAAGCCACCTCTGACCAAGGTGTGCACCCAGCAAAGCAGAAGGCTCAGGTGAAGCGGTTGCCACACGCAAGGTGCCCATGGGGCCTGCGGTACCCCACGGTCAGGTCCATGCCATGGACATGCCCAGCTCTGCTCCCTCTCCATGGTGTGGCAGGGGTGGTCAGGCATGGTCTGCGCTCAGGGCTTGGAGAAGAAGTTAGTCCCTGGCATTGCACTGCAGCAGAGGGTCTGCTTGCCTGTTTGAGGGTGGCCAGATGGGAGCCAGGCTCCCTGGCAGCACCTCAGGGCTCTCACCCTGCTCCCACAGGCTCAACAACCCCCTTTACGTCATCGTTCAGGTTGTTGCCTCATGGACTGGGAAGAGAAGAAACGTGAGAGGTCTGGCTCAGTGGGACTGCTTATCTCCTGGGAGCAGAGCCCTCCCTCCTCTTCAGGAATTATTTCCTTGAAAGACACGGAACAGCACAAAACTGCCTCTTGCTCAGCTCCATCTGCCATGCAGGGGCTGGGTGCTGGGAGGCCACAATTGCTCACTGTGTTTGCCAGACATGGCATCAGGAGGATCTGTCACCAGCTGCAGCCTGAGAAAGAGGTGAATTGGGTTTACCTGCACCAGGAGTTGCTCAGGGAAGTCCTGAAAAAACCCCAAGTGCGTTTCTGTGGAGAGGAACTTCCTCAAAAACCACAGTAAATGCCAGCATCTAAAAATCTGGCACTGTGTTACTTCACTGCTAAGCATCTGTCCTCAAGGCCAGCCCCACAGAGAAAGTCATCAGGGGCCAAAGCATCCTCTAAAACATAAGCCTAGGCTAACCACAAACATGCAATCCTACTGACATCTAAGCCACGCATCAGCCTCCTCCAAAAGATGAGAAGGTCCAGGCACAGTCCTTCAATGTAGGACAGCTGGGAGGAGGGCACAGGTTGCAGGAAGGAAGGAGCAGCTCCTTCACAGGAATACCCTTACAAGAGGAGCTGTGTGGAGGCATACATGAAGTCTTGGTTTTCCAGCAGATTTAGCCGTACCCTCTTTGTCTGGCTCACGTCCTTCCACAGCAAGTGCCTTGCTATGGAGATGAACCCACGTCACAGCACACTGTGTTAGATGTTGCAGGACCCAGCATGAATCCGGAGCCCTGGCCCAACACGCCTGCCATTTTGCTGCCCAGCAGAGCTTTTTGCAAGTGGAGCAACTTTCAGTCAGCAGGGAGGGCACAGATGATGATGGCGTGCAAATGGGGAAGAGGTTGCCAGAGGCATCTCAGCATCTGGTACAATGCTGAGAAGACTTAAGCTGGGACAATTACAATTTAAGCATTGCTGCTATTACCAATGCCAGAACAAGCATTTGAGCACTTACCAGGATAAATAATAGCAGGCAGGTGACTGCTAAGTTCATGCTACCTTCTCTTTCCCCGTAGATCTGTGCTGGAATAGAAACCATGGCAGTGAACAAGCATCAAGGCCAACACATACAGAGAAATGTTCCAGCCCTATTTTATGGAGCAGGTCGAGCCAGGCAAAAACCAGCTGGGTCCCCTGCGTGACTTGTCCTGAGTAGGGAAGCTCATCCCAAAAGCTGAGGGTTTTTGTGATTTTAGGAGGCTAGCAAAGGCCTCACTCCCATTACAGCTGGCTCCTGAATTTACCAACTCACAGAGACCATCAGGCAGTTTTTATGCAATGACTACAGCCAGTCCAGGCTCAGTTTCTCACTTTTTAACATCATCCATGGATCCACCCGCCAAAGGAAGAAGTCACACAGGTCAAGTACTGTTTATTTGTCCAGTGTGGGCAGGGCAGGAAACAATAAGCTTAAAGTGATCAAGGAAGGTTTAACTTTGTCAGGATTTCTAAATGTCTCGACTAATAGGCACTGTTAAGCACTGAAAAGATTGCCTAGGGAGACTGGGAGGTCTGTATCCTCGAATGCTTTCAAGAACAGGACAGAGGCAAACATCTGGCTAACATAGCTAGTTTGGGTGCAGCTGGTCCCATCTTGTGGCAGGGTATGGACCAGGTGACCTTTTGCTATGCATCTGCCATTCCCATCCTGGTTTCAAGGCATGTTTGTTCAGCTTCCCTGTGTCACACGCTGTCCCCTCCCTGCGTGCTCACAGGATGCATGGCACACTGCGGAACCTGATGCTGAAAAAGGTGGTCTGACTTGTGAAATCATATTTTCCTTTAAATTTGTGTGAGTTTTGAGATATACATAAATGTATAGAATACCAGAGAATATTTATTAGGGTTGAAATTAACATTGATTGATTTGATTTTTGCTGATTAGGTAATTATGAGAACTAAAGGGGTAATCACCTTTTCAATGAGGAAATGAAACAATCATCCAAGCTAGACAAGTCCTGAGTTTCTAATTTGAGCAGGGGAAAAAAAACAACCCTACAGGTGAAGACCAGAGAGCAGTATCTATGCCATGTGGTCTCTTCCTCTCCAAGCAGACATGGGCTGTGACTTTTCCTACCATGTTCATCTTGGCTTTATGCATCTACACAGTCCTTGTGAAACTGAGTGAGGAATGATGAATGGGTTAGCCCAGGGACTAAAGCAATGCTGGGAGCAGGTTTTGGCTTACTTCATGCTTAGAGGAGGAAGAAGCCTTCCCTACAGCTCTCTACCTCACCAGAAGTATAGCCAGATCTGTCAAGTCACTGACAGCTGAACATGAGGTTCACATGAGCAAGTCCTGCCTTGCTCCCCTCCTTGGAGTTGTTGATTGCACATCTGCAGTCCATCATGGCTTCTCTCCCCCAAGGTGAGCCCACATGCCAGACTTGTTTACTGAATGTTTGGGATATCTCCAGGGCTCACATCTGAGCACTCTGGGATTTCTTCTCCAGCTAGAAATACGGGAAGAGTCCACTGACTGCAAATCTCAACCTGATACCCCATGACGGGCAATTGCAACCCCTTGCTGGCTTGTGTATGTCTTAGACACCAATACAACACCATGACTCCTTTCCCCTGATCCCACCTGCATTGTAATGGAAACCAGGATGAACAGAGGCTCTGGAGAGCCAGCTACCATCAGTCCCTTAAAAGCAAAACAAACAAAGGCCTTTTCTCAGCTGCGGTGGCATGAACGGAGCTTAGTCCCCGTGGCCCCTCCAGGATGTGGCTGAGATATATCAGGGAAGAGCAGCTGTCAGCATGGATGTGCCTAAAATTAGCTCAAAGAGAAGGTTTCCTCCATTTATTTATTTATTTGCTCCTTAAAAGGCCTCTTCTTATTAGATGCAAATTCAGCACAACAGCTTCAAGTGAGTACAAAGGCGCTGCTAATATTTTTCGATTACACTGAGGGGAGGTCACAGCACTTTGTGTTTGAACCTTTGCTTAGTTCTAGATGTTCTTAGGATAGAGGCTGTAGCAATGGGGTGACTCTTGGGATGTTTGGCAGCAGAAATGTATTTGGAAGAGCTGTACCAAGAGCGGAAGGTTCAGCTGGTGAGTTGGTGTGCTGGAGGCCACTGTGTCATTATTTGGTGTTACAGATGCCCCAGGAAGGAATCATGGGAAATGGGTCTCTGACCTTAATTTATGTTCTTTCAGACATACACCCCACTCCAAAGAGGTTTCTTATTATACATAATGGCATTATCTGCTTTCATCTGTTTGCCAGCTTTTCCCTACCAGCCATCTTTCCCACCCTCTGATAACTTCAGGACTCCCTCACCAGTTTCACTCCCTTGAACTAGAGGGGAAGGAATGGGGTGGAGAGGTCTTAAAGGTATTAGATTCCATCCCATTTGTGTCAGAGAGAAATACCTCAGTAAGGCCTTTTGTAAGCAAAGTACTGGAGACTGAATTTGCTCCTTCTTAGCAAAGAAGCCACATATGGCACAGATGTGTAGAAAAGCAGCTCAATCACTTCTGCTGCTCGGGGGACCAGTTGTTTGTTATAGAGCCCAAAAAACTTCATCACATCTCCTCTGTTTGGCTGGTGCCACACGAGTTGAAATGGAAGTACTTATACAGACGTTCAGAAGCACTGAAAAGTAAAAAAAACCAAACCCAGAAACTTATGGAAAACCAACCCAAAATTTATTTTAATGTACCTATTCCATCCCACATATCTATCTATCTCAGAAAAATACTATAATACTTATTTGTGCATCTCCTGGAATGGGCCTAACAGGACATCAGCACCTGCCTTTGACTTCTTCCTGACACCTTGCTCTGCAATGACCCACAGCCATTCAAGACCTGGTTTCCTGGGGCTGCTGCCTTTTTGCTGACTTGCTCTCCCAGCTGCCTTCTCTTGCTGCCTTTCATTTTCTACTCTGCTTATAATTTTTTTTTAGGTGAGGAATTGTTTGCCATTGCAGTAAAGCACTGGGCAAGACCGGGGCAGGTGCCTTATACTGCAACGTGAAAATACAGTTAATGAAGTGGTCAGTAAGAAGCAACAGCAACTACTATGGCTTGACAGCTTCACACCATCGTGCTACAAGATAATAAATAGAATAGAATAGAACAGAATAGAATAGAATAGAATAGAATAGAATAGAATAGAATAGAATAAATGTAACCTGGTCGAGCCTAGTCAAGTCATGCTGTAGTCTTTGTCTACTGAGTCTACAAGTATTTGGACCCAATTTTTTTATTTGCGTAAGTATAAGAGACTATGCACTTCAACTATGTGCTATCACAGCATAAATAAGAGGTAGGCTCTTCGGTGCTGTCTGTGACCAGAACCTTCCACCTAGAGCCAATCTCAATAATGAGGGTACAGGAACAAAGTTTCCAGACTGTAACCTCAGTTTTTTTTCTGATCCGCCAAGTCAACTGGATGCGCACACAAGCTGGACCCTGAGGACCTTATGGCCTTTTAATGAGAAGATGAGAACTATTTACACTTTGCATAAGCTTTTCCTTTGAGACAGCAATCCTGGTCAGGGCTAAAGGACTGCTAGCGTATCTTTGTCCTCTTCTCCAGGAAAGTATATCAGAGAACAGAAAGTGAAGAAGCTCACAGTACAACTGGCTTACAAAAAAACCCAAACCCCTCTCCGCCCCATATCGTTCATCCGTCTGCTCTGATGGCATCAGTGTTGCTCTGAACAGCGCTGCAAGTAGTGCTGATTGCAGAGCAGCAGCAGGAAGATGGGAATCATTAAAGAGACTCAGCCAAAGCCCTGTAATTAATTAGTTAGAAAAGCATCTTGGCATTATTAGAGAGGCCTCAGCAGAGGAAGCGACATCTCCATTCTGAGAGACTCACCTTCCACCAGAGCTGCTGCTGCGATGTTCGACATTGTACTGGTGTAAACAGAAATTAGAAGTCGATGTGACAGGGACAGGAGCTGCTGGCAGACTCTGCCCTTGGCTTGTACTGAGCACTGTGCCAGAAGGTTTCCATGCTCTGCTTGTGGGAAGAAATCAGATCCTGGAAATGGCTCAGGTAGGGATGATTGCTATTCAACCAGGAAGACCCTGATTTTTGCTGTGATTAAAAGTAAGCCCAATTTTCCCAGGGTGCTGAACAGAAAGCTGGCTATCCAGGTGTCTGTGATTATAAACAGCCAGGCATACACAAAAACATCACCCAAGGCGTCAGGAACTTGTGTCTCCGGGGATCTAGACTCATGCAGGATGCTGCTGTCCCTGGCAAACATGCACAGGCTGGCTGCATGGAGAACTGGGCCATGCTCAGAGCTGCATATTCATGGTATGCAAATGTTAAGCTACTTGCAAACTCCCACAGCTGTCATCAGCACACAGTACCATGGCCATGAGCCCCATAGATGGAATAATACCCCATAGGGAGCAGCAGGATGCTGCAAGATCTGTGTGTTGCTGAAAATAAAGTGCATCAAAAGGAAAATGGAAACACAAGACTAAAATAGCCAGGCTTGCTTTAAGGACTCTTAATTTCCTTCGGGGAAGGAGGCCAGGCAATGTGGCTAGTACATGGGGCGAGGAGGCAGGAGGCCTGGCTCTCCCACTGACCTGCCGTCATACCTTTGGCAACTCTCCTTTTTCCCATGTGCTAATTTTGCCCTTTCCCCACTTGGTACTGTCAGCCTCTAGGAATTCATAAGTCTTGAGCTAGGCCTCCAAACACCATGATTTTGGCTTAAAAATAAAGAGCTATAAGCATATACATATGAATTATGGGCCTTTTTGAATGGCCTTGTGGTTTCTGACTCTTTAGGGATCGTATTTCCAACTAAGTGGGTCAGATTTTTTTTATTATGATTATTATTATTTTAAATGAAAGCCAAGATATTTCACATAAACACAGGGCTCTGGCAGCTTGAGTTGGCAGCACGGCCCACTCTTCATGTGTCCTGCCTACTTAGGCTGGGAGTGTCTGAGGCGTGGGCTGTCACTGGCCATGTCTGCACAGCATCAAGCAAAACCTCCCCCATCTCAGTTGGCTTCCTGCACTTCCCCAGGAGAACGGACAACAAACAGCCATTTCCCCAGCTGTTTCCAATGAGGATGGTAGGTGTGGTAACTCTCCTGGGTTTGGCCGGCATTAAAAAGCACAGGTGACCAACAGACTGGAGGTGACCTGAGAATAGGCTCCTAGGGAAGATTATTGGTGCATCCTATTTTGGCCCTGCAGTCACAGCTTTGCCAAAATGTTTTAAGTGCTCTTCAAGGCAGCAGAGAGATTAAAAGCTGAGAATATGCATTCTTTTGCTGTTCTCTCTGCTGAGTTTCAGTTGTGGTCCTGGTCATCCTCTATGCAGAGGTTTGAGTGAAAGATTTTGCTTACTTGAACTAACTTGCTCACTCCCTGATGCTGAACAGCAAAAATCCCCCGCATTTTACCTTGCGGATGTGTGGACATAACATGGGGAAACTCCCTGTCTGAGTAGCTGTCACCAGCTCTGCAATGACAAGAAGCATGTCTTTGGCTCTCAGCTCCAAAGCTCGTCTCTTTAAGTTCTGAAGTAAGATGTTCTCTGAATAAATGAACAAGCTGAGATCTTCAGATGAGCAACACATTCTTCCTCAGGTCAACTTTGCTGAGAAAGCAAATATTTCAAGAGAATATGGTTACTGCTTATAGCTGTTTGGACCAAGCCTGCTAACTCCTCTGCAGTGGCTGTAAATCTGGCGGTGGTTCTGTTTAAGGACCTCACAGATGCTATTTCAGACTGATATGATGTACCATAAATGGGATTGAAAGCTCCCATCTTTAGCAGACAAAGCCCTTCTGGTTCATTCAAACACTGAGGAAACCAACTATTGTATATATGCAAAGCTGGGATTCATCCAAAAGTGAGTGATAGCCAAAAGAATTTACATGTTCCTTGGCTGAGGAATGTGTTGATTTCAGAAGGCAGCAAAGGTAACACGAGGATACAGGGAGACTCCCTTGCCTGGTATTTAGTATTTGAATCTTATCCTTTTACTCACCTCAGGCTCACTGTGAAAGGGAACAGTCCCAGAAGGACAGAAGAGCTCTCCTATATCTGATATTCCTGGTTTAAAGGTAGCAAGGCATTTGGTCTCCATGGATGGCAAGCAAGTAGAAGCTGCTCCCACAGCCTCAGGTGAAAGTTTAGGGGGTGTCATCAAAATCAGCTTGTGAAATACATTTCTATAAAGCACTGTGGAGAACCAAGTGACTCCACAAACGTTTAGGGATGCAATTCATCATCTCTCAGTACATGTAACAGCCACCAGACCCACTGTGTAACAATAAAGATTAAAATCAAACAAATATATCCAAAAGCACGTTATGGCGTGGGGAGCCTGCATTCAAATTGTGAGACCATCTCCGATGCATGGGGGTCTGGTTGAGGTCCCCTGGGGCAGACTGCCACACCAGCAGTACAGTAGGGTAGCCTTCCGGCACCAGTCCTATGCAGGCCACGGAAGGAGAGGGATCCTTGGTCTGATCTTGCCTGGCAGTTTCTGTGCAAAATGGGGCCAATTTGCTGGGAAGCTTCCCACCCCCAGGGAGGGAAGAGGTGGGCCGAGAGTTTAACAAACATTTTGGTATTTGGAAGTCATTCCCAGCTCTCGTTTAACACACAGACTGCATTTCCCGTTGCTAACTGGCAGCAAAGAGCTCATCAACATTTAAATAAGAGGCTTGTTAATGCCAGCGTGAGGCAGGTTTGCATGCCAAGGCTGGCTAAGGTTTCGTGCCAAGGATTTTCTAAGAGAGAATTTCTCTAGGAAACTCCTTCAAAAGGAAGAATTCACTTCTGGTTAAGGAGAGTGAGGGCTTAATTTGAAGAGGTGTGGAGCTGGTTAAGTCAAATGGATGGTGCAAGAGCTGAAAGCCTGTGAAAATCAGGCTTCAGCTTTTAAATCAATTAGCTGAAGAATGGCATGTGGTGTTTTGCAACTGGTTATGCTTTCTGCAATGCAATAACTGGAAAAAAAAGGCTACACATAACCTCTTCCACCAGTGCCACTGACTTAGCATCCCATTGATGCTAAATATATTAAGGTGAGGCTTTAAATGCACCTGCTACCTGAGTGTGGGAATATTACTTTCTACAAATGGTTAAAAGCACCTTAGTACAGGGAGGATCTGCAGTATTTGGCTCTGTTTCTAGATCTAAAATGAGTCCTATAAATAACAAATAATTCTTACGCTGGGACTGTGTTTTGAGCCTTCCATGCAGAGACTCAGCCCCCATCTCAGAGCCAGTGGAGAGGAAGGGTGCTGGTTCTGGCAAAGCTAGAGAGTCTTGTACTATACGCCTCTATAGCATGGTTTATTGCCTTTCCTTGTTCTGTCATAGAAGGGAGTAATGTCCATGATGTCGGAATATGTGCATGGTAATTGGCTTTTGCTGTAATTAAATGCCTCAGTGCCAGCGTTTAATCAGCCGCCAAAGCCATTTATTGCCTCATGTACTGCTGCACCATGAGCATTACCCCTTAATTAGTTGCTGAAATAGTGATGATTTAGCAGCGTCTTTATATTTATACTTTAAGGCAGCAGATTCAGTCCAACATCAACAATATTGCAAGATAAAAAAGCAGCCCATTCTGCTATGCAGTGATTTGGACATATTTATTTTTCCTTACCTTGTGCAAAACAGTGTCATCTCCTGGTGACATCTCACTGGAGGTGCAGTTAGCACTTTGAAAGCAGTTGCTTTGTCTCTGCTCCGCTCCAGGACTGACCTAGTATATTTTAAGTCGATTCAGTATCAATAAAACACCATCCCCAAAAACTCTCAGAAGCAAGGGAGATGTAGGCTTCCCCCACTGTGACTCACTGTTACCATGAGTGCCTGGATCTGGTGCAGCAGACTAGAGAGGTCCCAGCCTTTATCCCAAAACCACTGTGGGGAAGAGCTCTTCTGTGCCACCAGAGGGATCATGCTTTCTCTTGCACAACCATGGCAGGTTGTGACAGGTGACACTGACAGCAGAAGCAATTCTCCTGACAGCCCCATCCAAACTTCTCTTCCCACCTTTCCCTGCTTGTTTTTGCAGCAGAGGTGGTGCTGTGTTATGCAACCACTTGCCATTTTTTGGGGAATAGAGCTGTGACAGAGCCCACTCATTGTGTCCATTTATCTTCTGCAATTTCAGTTATCTGAAAGCAAGAGGTCTGGTCTATGCTGGTCTTTCAGAGCCCCTTGACAGTTAATGGAGATAGAGAGGCATCTCCAGAAAAAGTTCACCCTGACATAAAAAGTTGTCTAAAAGACACTGGAGGAATGACCCTTTGGTGGTATCCATCTTTCACAGAGGGAGCCCTGCAGCTTGCTTGAATTGGACTATTCTCTTCCAAGCTACTAGAGACAGAAGCAATGAACCCTGTCCAAAAAACCAATGCTGCCTGCTAAGCCAGGCACTGGGAACAGATTCTCCAGCTTTCCAAGATTCTTCCCAGCTCTGAAAACCCCAGAGGAAGCTTACAAAGCCCCCAAAATCTTCTCAAAATTGACTTGAAAGCAAGTCATCCTTGCTCAGTAATAAAACTCCATTTGTGACACAGAGGTAGTCATACGGCAACTTAGCCCAGGTATGTTCAAGATAAACACGTAAGGCCCATCTTTGTTTAAAGCCAGGTGGTTAAATCTACAGTAGCCACAGTTGGAGGTAGTCGTTGCATCAGAACACAGCTGTTCAACTGCTTCTTCATTTGGCCAGGAACGCCACCAACAGAGCAACCTGTGGGGCCACCAAATAGCCTCCACAGCCTCCATCCTGCCCTAAACCACCAGTACAGCGAGCCTCAGCACCTGTGGTTTAGATACACTTCACTCCCAAAGCTTGCATTGTCTTCAAAGGATTCTCATTGCCTTTAATTGCAAGAAAATCAGTGCCAAACTATCAAATTAATAGCTCCCCCACCCTTGGCCCTCGCCTCTGGCCCCTGGCCTGCTAATGCATTTTGATTTGCAGATGGACAACATATCCCTGGAACTTTTCCATTGTAACAAGTTTAGGAAAAAATACCTTGTGCTATTAAGGAAGTAATAATATCGAGTTTGGAAAACTATACAGCAGTTTGAATGGACTTGAAAGCCTACATCATCACACTCCCTTTACTGCCAAGACAAAACCTGTCAGACTCCTATGTCCTGTAGGAAAAAGCTGCAGAATTCATCTTTTCCTGAGGGAGAACACAGGCACTTCCTAAAATCCCCTGGGAAAAGGGAGGAGGAACTGTGAGTGAAGGAGCTGCTTGTGCCTCCTTCCATGGCTATCAAAGCATCCCCTGACAATACATAACCTACTGAAGAAGTCCTTTGTGTTTACTAGAGGTGGAAAAAGAAGTATGAGACTCAATTTGCAGCCAAGAATATTTAGTCTGGACAGTAGGAAAGACTGTCCAAGGGTGCAGACAATGCTGCCAAGGGAGGTTGTGGGATCTCCTTCCGCAGATGTCTTCAAGGGGACATTAGATAAAATTTTGTTGGTAGTGACAAATAGGGGATGGGCTTAGCCGTACTGCATGCCTTGGGATCTTTCTACAACTCTGTGAAAAATAAGAGTTTTAAAGAAAACTACTTTTGCTGATATGGAAGACAGCAGCATTCATCTCATTTAACCCTTAAAGATACACAGAATCATAGAATAGTTAGGGTTGGAAAGGACATTAAGATCACCTAGTTCCAATCCCCCTGCTATGGGCAGAGGCACCACACAATAAACCATGTCACCCAAGAGTCGGTCCAACCTGGCCTTGAACACCACCAGGGAGTATCGCTAGCACCCACATGGACCACAACAAGTGGGTAACCGTCAGTGGGGCTTACTAGACCAGGCAGCCTCTCAGCAACATCCCTGATCTGAGCCTCTGGCAGGCAACATACCTCCCTCAAGACCAGGTCAGGCCGACAGACGGATGCCTCTGTGCCCTTCAAAGTAGAGTCCCCTACTGCTGTGACCTGCCGCTTTTTCCTGGAGGCATTAGTGGTGATCCTCTTTACTGGTGCGTCAGCAGGACGTTCATTTGGTGCGGTGCATGCTTCCTTATTAGCCGCCTGCAGAGCTGAGAAGCGGTTCTGCGTGCGGACGTCGGATTATGGAGGAAGCCCCTTGCTTTTAATTGTCCTCTTCCTCCCTTTTTTGGTTGTTTTTTTTTTTTTTTTTTTTTGTTACTAGCTTCAGGCTTCCTGAATTAATGCTCTGGTTCTGAAGGTGTCCTCTCTGGAGCTACTTACCTCAGCAAATCAAACAAAACAAATCTGTCTCAGACGCTCACCTAAATATAACAGAACTAGAGGGACACCTTGGACAACAAAGCTGTCTTCCAGGCTGCTAAAGTCCATCGAGATGGACTTGAAGACAACCTGTGCAGCTCTGCACACATTTCTGAGAGCAAAGGACTTTTAATAAAAAGGTCTAAGAACAGAGAGGGTAGAAAACCAGAGGCTATTAAGCAGGGTGCAGGTATTTAGCAGGTAAGAAATGGTGACAGGAAAAGCTTACCAGGACACACTGGATTCCCCATCACATGAAGCATTTCAGTCAGGGAAGGCGTTTGGTGAGGGTTTGGTGGTGTGCCAGCTTCTCTGACTGGAGAGGTGAAGGTCAGGCTGTGTGGTGATCAGTGGCATTTTTGAAGCCAATTGGACTGAGTGAGAGCAATCCTGATTATTTCCTGCAATGACAGCCTAGAAACAACTTCCTAGAAGAGACGGGCTTTGCAAACCATACTTCTCTGTACTCTCCCCATAATAATCTGAATAACGTTCCTCCATTCAGCTGCAGATCAAGGTGCTTGGCTCTGCTGTCACCTGGTCACAGCTCAAATTTGAGAATACTTGTGGGCAACCTCCAGGTATAACCCACCTCTGCAGATTACCTCATGGTTTAAGGATGGAGTGCTCTCTACTGCTAAGGCACGCATTTTTAAGAACAGCAAAAAATTCATCAAGAAATGGCCAGTACAAGCAGCGATTTCCTCTCTCCTGTGACATATTTCTACCATTCTTGCTTCACCCAACAGTGATGGAGGCTTGTGAACTAAGTATGTTGAGGAGCCATGTAATGAAATTTTGAACCTGGGAGAGAGAGATGGAAGATATGAAGTACAATTACAGGTGGAAGTTGGAAGAAAGTAAATACCATTCGACTTTAAAAAATAATTTAACACACTAGCAAACAAAAATGAAATTTATATGGACTTTATTGGATTGGTAAAATGCAATAAAAAAGCATTTGTGATACTTCTTCTGCAAAGAAAAAAGGCATCTGGCGATTTTGCATATTTATTTTCCCTTACAAAACATTAGAAAAGCATAACTGAAAAAGGATAACAGCTGAAAGAGTAGAGCAAAGAGGAAAATACATCTCAATATAATTGGATAATGCGTAATAAAAATACAGAAAACACATGCTTAAAACAGCTTTCATTCTCTAACTGTAAAAAGTCATTTTATGTGTTGAATAAAAAATATATGCCGGTTGCTCTCAAATTTGTAGTTTAGAGGAGGTAACTAGCTGAGAACAAAATATA
>NW_009913225.1:0-25398 GCF_000696875.1 Nestor notabilis
AAACTTGCTGAGGGCGCACTCAATCCCACAAGTATATATATTCCCTGTGTATTAAATATACATGAAAAACAATAAAACCTCAAACAACTTAGGAATTATTTGATATTAACATTCTTAGAAGACTTCTATTGCAATACCACTTCATCTTGCATCAAGAATAGTGACAGCTTTAATGAGTTCTTCAGGTTGCTGTCAGCCATGCATTTGGATAATCCAAGCCTGTATTTCTTAAAAAAATGAAATAACCTCTCACTAAAGAGACAGAACAGCTATTAACATCTAGAATATTAAAAATACATTACATTTCAACTCACCAGTACTAACACAGTTTTCTCCATCCTTACTGAGTTTCCAGCCTTCATAACAGGAGCACTTGACAGTATTTTTATGCTGTTCGCATACTTGACTACACTTAAGGTGCTTGGTACAGTAATCCACGATCTCACAAGTTTTGTTGTCTACACTAAGACTGAATCCTGTAGGGCAGGAGCACGCAATTCTTCCTCCAGGAACCACAGAACATTGATGGCTACATCCACCATTGTTAAGTGAACATTCATCTGAAATAACATGGAAAAAAACCCCAAACATTAAAGGCTGCAAGGCTGCCAGGCTTCTAAGAAGCAGAAAATGACTTTACATTTCTTAAACAGGTTTCTGGATTTATTTTTTACATTATCTAATTTATAAGTATTTGTCATGGTAGCTTTACTGCAACCTTCCATGCTTTTAGCATGGCGGATGTACAATGTATGTACATTTTCAGGCTTGCATACACATTATTTTACTCATTAATAATTAAAGAGTGTCCATACAGAATCAGTTCAAGGACCATTAGAGCTCAATCATCTTCAATGGTGACCAAAACTTGATGCCCACAGAAACGAGTGTATTTTCACAAATATTTCCCTACCTCCAGCCACTTGAGCTTTCAGGGAGAAGGCTCAAACTCTTAGTCCTACGTATCTATATCGCAAGCAACTTGTCAAAGAAGTATGTACAAATTAGAAGTAAAAATCAGGATTTCTTTCTCTCCATTCTCCAGTAAGACCAACTAGAGAAGCTGCAATCTCTGTGTCAGCACTCTCACACTATATTCTGCAGGTATTTGACAATTTACAAAGCTCTGCTAAGCAAATTGAAGTTTATTTCTGGAACCTTTAAAGCACCTGAACTAAAAGCATGAAAATTGTGTCTGTGAGAAAGTCTGGGACCTCTGAAGAAAATAAAAAAAAAAAAAAACCCCAAAAACATAGAACTATTCCTTACCTCACAGTACTACTAATGTCCAGGATATGAATGGGAAGACCAAACTGATCTATTGTTGCTGAAAACTAGGCTTTCACTATTTCCCCCTCCCCCCCAAATTTATTTGTATCTTTTCATTATTTTGTTTGATTCTAACAAGTTCCTGAAAGTCTTGCTCACTTATGGCAAGATGTATAAAACACAGCAGAGTTCTATAGAAGAATTATTTCCTTACCATTAAAATAAAAAAAACCCACAAAATACAACAAAACAAACAAACAAACCAAAACAAAAAATAAACCAATATTAATAATAAAGCCCTTCTTCTAACAGTCCTTCATTCAGATTTCAAGTTTGGTCTTTTGTGGCTTTTTTTATCATACAGGATTCAAGTTCTTTAATGTGCCTAGTGGCAAATGTGTTGCACAACATCCCATATTTGTCTTTCAGTTTATGCTTAGGTATGTTTTAAAGCTAGCTAACTAAAAACTGCTGAAATACCTGTTGACTAATAACACACCATCTAAAAGTTGCAACAACTATTAAAATCCAAACTTGGCCCTACACAGTAGCTGATAGGATGAAGGTGTCATAACGGGCTGCTACTAGTAGGAGGACAATTGTCCAATCACAGAAATAGCAGAGAAATAATATAAATTATCTTACACTGTAATTTCTTTCACCTGGAGTACAGACAGCATGAGATTCATATGTAGCTCTCAGAGGATTTAGGTCTACAATAAAATGTATTCCAGAGGAGCACTGAATTTCAGGTCCTCTCTTGCAGCGCAGTCTAGAGATCAGCAGAACAGGACAGTGTGAAGATCCCTCTGACATACCCTGCACCCAGAGGTGAACTCTGCTTCCTATGCTAAGCAACTGTGCTTAGCCTAGTGCAGGATATCCTAGGAATGATAGATCGTACAGGGTGAAAATGCTTGTAAGTATCTCCAAATGCTTTGCAACGGAATGCTGGAGATTGGAAAACATCTTATGCAAAGCAAGGTCAGTGGGGAGAGGCAAACTGTTGATATAATAATTAAAAAAAAAATTATAAAATCACCAAAATTTTTGCTAAAGCTGGCTAATGTTCAAGGATCACCTCCTCCAAGCTCAGGAATGCTGCATCCCAATAAAGAGGAAGTCAGGCAAAAAGGCCAGGAGGCTTGCATGGATGAACAAGAAGCTCCTGGACAAATTCAAACACAAAAAGGAAGCCTAAAGAGGGTGGAAGCAAGGACAGGCAGCCTGGGAGGAATACAAAGAAATTGTCCAAGCACCAGGGATCAGGTTTGTAAAGCTAAAGCCCTCACAGAATAAAAGCTGACCAGAGATGTCAAGGGCAACAAGAAAAGCTTCCATAGGTACATCAGTGATAGAACGAAAACTAGGGAAAATGCAGGCCCTCTCCAGAAGGAAATGGGAGACCTGGTTACCTGGGACATGGAGAATGATGAGGTACTCAATGACTTTTTTGCATCGGTCTTCAATGGCAAGAGCTCCAGCCACATTGCCCAAGTCACAGAAGGCAAAGGCAGGGACTAGGAGAATGTACTGCCCACTGTAGGTGAAGATCAAATTCAAGACCATCTCAGGAACCTGAAGGTGCACAAGTCCATGGAACCTGATGAGATGCATCTGTGGGATGAGGTAACTGGCAGCTGAAGGAGCTAAGCCACCAGCTATCATACTCGAGGAGTTGTGGCAGTCTGAAAAAGTTCCCAGTAACTGGAAAAGGGGAAAAATAAACCCCATTTTTAAAAAGGGGAGAAAGGAAGACCCAGGTAACTACAGGCTAGTCAGTCTCACCTCAGTGCCCAGCAAGATCATGGAGCAGATCCTCTTGGAAAATGTGCTAAGGCACATGGAAAATAAGGAGATCATAGGTGACATAGGTAACAGCCAACACAGCTTCACTAAGGGTGAATCATGTCTGGCAAATCTGGTGACCTCCTACGGCGGGGTTACAGCACTGACATCCACCAATCCACAGCACTGGTGAATCAGGAAAGAGCAACTGATGCCATCTACCTGGACTTGTGCTAAGCATTTGACACTGTCCAGCATGACATCCTTGTCTTAAAAAGGAGAAATACAGATTTGATGGATAGACCACTCAGTGGATAAAGAATTGCCTGGATGGTTGTGCTGAACAGCTGTGGTCAACAGCAAAATGTTCAAGTGGAGACCTGTGATGAGTGGCATTCCTCAGGGGTCAGTATTGAGATTAGCGCCATTTAACATCTTTGTCACTGACATGGACAGTGGGATTGAGTGCATCCTCAGCAAGCTTTCTGATGACACCAGTTTGTGTGGTGCATTTGACACACTAGAGAGGGGATGCCATCTAGAGGATAGGCCCGTGCAAACCTCAGGAAGTTCAACAAGGCCAAGTGTTAAGGTCCTGCACGTGGGTCAGGGCAGTCTTAAGCACAGATACAGGCTGGGAAGGGAGTAGATTGAGAGCAGTCCTAAAAAGGAGGACTTGGGGGTATTGAATGAAGAGAAACTGAACATGAGCCAGCAGTGTGGTGTGTGCATACAGCCCAGAAAGCCAGCTGTATACTGAGCTGCATCAAAAGGAGAACTCAAGCTTTTGTAGTTAGACAGAGCTGCAAATTAGCTTATCCTTTCGTATATAGCAGAGCCTTTTAAATTGTTTTTCTCCAGGAGTATTTTAAGGGGTTAGGAAATTAAGGAATTACCTTAGAACTATGTTTTCCCTTACTTGAAGAAAACTAATACTTCAAGCACAAACCCAGTTTGACTGAAGTAAAGAATCATCCTGTAAACTACTATAATAACATTTCATGAAGATAGACATGACATCTGTTTTTTAGGTAAAAAATATTATGACAAACAATATCAGGAAAATGTGTCTAAAAAAAGTACCACAAAGATCGCCTTCATCAGATCCATCAGGACAATCTCTTCTCCCATTGCAGAGCTTCTCAGGCTGTAGGCAGATGGAGGTATCATTAGCACAAGGGTATTTTGGTGGTCCACACATATAGCCCTCGCAATTATCCTCATCAGACTGATCCTCACAATCAATATCGCCATCGCATAGCCATGCTTTGCTAATGCATCTCCCTTGGAGAAAAGAGACAATAAACACAGGAAATCAGACCGAAAGCAAACTTTAGGAAAAAAAAAAAAAAAAACCCAACAAAAACTTCAGTAGCATTACACAGATATTTGGTTTTATTATGCTTTCTATTAATAGCACTTTCCTCTTAGATGAAGAGAAAGAAGAAGAACTTTTACTTACACTCTGAAGCATCATCCAAATCAATGTTGACAGTAATTCTCCAAACAACATCAATCCTAGCTATTCTATGCTGAATATAACTGTATACAGGCAGGACACAGCCTCCTAATCTGTTAAATATTACAAATTATAATAAAAAGCTTTACATTGTGTTTCTTTTTAATTCTGCTTCTCTTCATCTCTCTTCCCCTATCTTCTAGTCCAAGAGCCTGCCATAGGAGCTACATTTCAATGTAAGTCTATTAGCACGGGTTTCAGAAACAAAATCTTTCCAGAAAGTATACACAATACATTCCCAGATGATGTCAGGTAAATGATCATCTTTCAGATAAATAAACTACAGCAGATGAAACTTCCTTGATGATTTCAGTTTTATCAAATCAGGGTTCAGATCATTTCTTTCACTCCTCCAAAGGTGGGGGGAGGGAGAACTTTTCTGCTGACCATCAATGTCTAGAGGCAGCCTCTTGATTAGGAAAGGGGGGTTGATCTTTAAAAAACATACAGGTATTGGATTAGCATCACCCAAACCCAGGGATTTTATTCAGTGAAAAGTAACTGAGACTGCGAATGCTACCACTTCCAGGTGTGCATCTGTGAGTGCTCCTGTCCCAAACTGGTTTTCAGCTCTCAAGCATAAACTTGTTACTTGCTAGCTACAACCAGTATGGGCTAGTTATAAGTTTTGGTAACACGTAGACTGAAGTGGCATGTACTTCATTCTCTGACTAATAAAGAGACAACACGAAGGACCACAAGTTAGGAAGCTGAGCTTGCACTGTGTTTCTGCCTATAAACTATTTAGGTACAGAAAAATCAGTCTGGAATGGAAAAGAAGATCCTGGAAATGTCTAGATCCATTGACAACAATGCTGGTGAATGCCCAGGGACTGACTGATGGTGCCTAAGACTGGTAAGTGCAACCTGTTGCACAGCATGAACTGCCATGACTTTCAGCTCACCCTTCCCAGTTTAGCAACAATCCTCCAAATAGGAAGCTGAGACTGATCACGACTTTGTGGGGGAAGCAAGTGAGTCATTGTGTAAAATAATCAAATGCTAATATTGCTGCCTCTTTAATGCAGCCCAGCATCAAGTCTGCTACAGGCAGTCTTTTACCCTGTACTGGCTGTGACACGGTTCAATATAAAACCACCTCAAAATGGATTCTATACTGCTGTACACACAATGTAGCGACTGTCCCTACTATCTGCCATAATATAGTAGTAGATTTCAGTTTCCGTTAAAGGAAATATTTGGTTGAGATTAACATAAAACTTTTCATTTTATATTTTAGTCATCTTTTAATGGGAAGGGTGCTAATGTCCTCAAACAGTGACAACAGGGCAAAATACAAACTACAGAGTGTGGTTTCAAGCAACACAATATCATTTTGCCAGTGCAGTCACCTGGAAAACTTAAACAGGAAGTGGTGTCAATTAGCATGAAAAGCTTTCACCATTTTTTATAGTCGCCAAAGTCCCAAATATCCTACAATGAAAAACCAGAATTGCACAGACACAAGGAAACAAAGTTGTATGCATGCTATATACGTGGTTTATCCTTACATGCAACCACAAGCATTTAAAAAAAGTGTCTATATTCTTTATTACCTTGAAATGATAATTGATTTTTATATATTATTATAACACAGCAGTAGAATGAAAGCTAATGGAAAATACCAGCATCAAGCAAACTAACCAGATCTCAAAGTAAATTGCCATTGCTTCCAGTAGAGCTCCTAATCTGTTTTTTAATCTTTTATACATACAAATGTTTACAGAGCAAATCAGTTTTACTGCCTCTTACTTTAATGAAGATATATTTTATAATGAAAGATTAATCTTCCACTACAATAGCTGTGACATGTTCTTAAGTAGAATATATATTCAAGGAAATAATCTTTGCCAAAATTCTAAAGAGATGGGCTTAATGAAGTATTATGACTGTCTTGAAATAATTCCTTAAAACCCACTGAAGTATTTTTGCTTTATTGACTGTTATTGAAATTTACGTTTTTGGTTTCCAGGAACATTTTTAGTAAAATTCCATCATATATTAACTGTCTCAATGGATATATCTGTTCTTTTCCACGGCTTTTTTGTGTAACACAAAAATATATGTAAAGTAGTGAATCAAAATTTCTGAAGTAAGTAGTACTTGGGAAAGCCAGATCAAAATGCTTTTCCAACATTTTTTATTTCCTACAAATATTAGCAAGTATGACAGAATTAACTTTTTATATACTGGTCAGTCTTTGTTGAGATACTGAGCCCAGGAAGTTTTTCAACTGATTATGTATTTTACTGTAGGAAAACTACTTTGATGGAGTGTAATTGCATTCAGCTTCCTCTTACTGTTAATTCTTGCTGCCTACAGCTGTGTCGCCTTCCTAACTTACAGAATGGACTCAACCTCATTCCCATCAAAATGAAACAATGTTCTGACACATTTAACCAAACGTTGTGGTTATAAATTGATAATCTTGCTTGTCCTGTAGAACACACCTGAGACTTAGACTCAACTACATCGTTTCAAGAAGATGGTAATTTCTGTGTTTTAAAAGCTATTAGGAGACAGCAGATGTTTATACATGTCTCTTGGATGAGACAGAAGAAAAAAATTCAGGGCCTAAACAAGGACAGCTGTTACCACAGAAAACAACAGCACTATGAACTGAGAATAAAACCAGTACTGTAGCAACATGTATAGTTTTCTAGTTTACTTGCTATGGTGGTTTCTATTTACATTTTTAGCGTCAATTAAATCCACCACTCAAGTTAGAAATTTCATCATTCTGAACCATCATTATGTCCAAAAGGGTTACTAAAGTAGTTGCATAAGATATGCAGCTCTAAAGATCTAATGGTGAGAGAGGAGGCAGAGCAGGCAGGGAACAAGCGGAAGCAACACTAGTAAACACACCTTCTGAGCAATACGCTTTCCATTCTTAGAACGCCTCTATGTATCCATTCTGATGTTCTTACTAAATCTTCTCCTCTTTAAAAAAAACTCTCATGCCATATCTCTCCACAGTAACCCTCTCCTCCTCAGGAACCCCCACAGAATCTGTAGGGCAGCCCTACCAATTTCTTCATCATCATCTTTCTCAGTATCAACTTCTCCAGCCTTCTCTAATTGTCACATACTTGTATCTTGACTCTTACACTCCCATCCATCCAGTACAATTGCTGTTGCTCTCCTCTTCCAGTATCACTGTGATCACCCATCCTTTGACTTCCTGTCTATGTACATTCCTTATGATCCACTCCAAAGAAATCTTACTTCTTCCCTCCTCATCCCCACCGCTCAATCCAGTATGTTATTAACACATAAGAACATGTGAGGAAAAAAGGATAAAATAATAGCCCTCAGGGTAGCAATAAAAATGGTAAGATAGATACAAAATTAACTGCTTCTTGAAATAGATACAAAAAAGCAGCAAGTATGACAAATACACATTACAGTTCAGATTTACTGTTTACTAAACTGAAGTATACATGGCTCTTGCATTTATCTTTAAAATGAACTTGATTATTAACATTAGAATAATTAGATAACTTTCTGAGACTGCACAGGTTCTGTTCCTGGTCCAGTAATACAAACTTCAAAATAGAGAGATATAATAAAAAGGATAGATTTATGTAGTACATAAAACTCAGCCTATAATAATTTTTGGAGGACAGAATCAGGATTTGAAATAGGAAGTTGGATCTTGGTCTAATCTAATTAAGTCTAGCCTAATTTAAAAGAATTCTAATCTAATTTAAAAGTAGAAAATAACTGGCTAGAAGCAGCCCAACAGTAGCCAGTCTCACTCAGATATTTGTTGCATCTCATATTCTACTGCTGTGGAAACTCTACTATATTTTTCATCACACTTCACCACAAACAACCATGCAATGTTCTTGGAAAAATTAGAAATGTCGCTCTGAAATCTGTTCACTCAAGTGCCCTGCAGCATTTTGGCTGACTTAGGACACCACAGCTCAAGAACTGCACAGGTCAGAAAGCTCCAGTGAGACCAACATAAATATTACATGTTCAAAAAAACCCAGAAGATACGCAAGTGGAAAAAAAAAGTATTTGTTTATTCAATAAATAATGTGGTTAAGGAGACACATGACAGAAATCTTTCATATTCAAAATATTTTTATACCAGTGAAAAGATGAAGAGAATCAACAGCTTGCAGTAAAGATTCAGATGACTTATTAGGAAAAAATGTTCAACTATTAGAGGCAAGTTACTAGAAGGCTATCTATATAAGTTATAAAATATCCTCTGTTGGATATTCGTAAACGCATACCAGAAAAGGGGCTAGATATGATGGGTTCTCAAGACCACCATTAATCTAAAGCAGATAAATCTTTGGCTGAAGGCTGACAAATGCTGAAATTGCAATATCATACTCATGCCTGTGGCACTGTGACGGAAAAGACCCTGCAGCTGCTATTTACAGCCATAAACAGGAAAAAAAAAAAAAAAAAAAAAATAAAAAAAAAAAAAAAAAAAAAAAAAAAAAAAAAGTAAGAAAAAAAAAAAAAAAGTAAGCAAAAAAGAGGGCAGTAACATTCACTATTGCTGTTCTCACCAACTGTCACTGCCCTCAAAATGTATTGGCTCTTCTATCTCCCCCCATACACACATTTCTACCCAGACCCATCATATTCTCTATTAGGAAATTAGATACCACCACTAAGCAGTCTATAATCGAAGAATTAGCCAATTTCTCCCTTCTCCTCACATGAACAATTCCCGTAAGTGTGGAAGCCAGACAGTATTGTTTCTTTAAATAATCCACAGAGAAAATTATGTGCATTCTGAAACCTGAAAGGATCATGACAGAAAATGTTTCTCAGAAAACAATTATTACTTCTTTATCCTACTATATGAATGCTACTGAAAAGTAGATAAACAAAAGTTTGCTTTTGCTGTTTTGTCTTCCAATGCATTACCAACATGCCTGTTCCAGAATAGTGATTTTGCTCTTTCCCGGACTGATGGAAGAAAAATAGTGAAAGAAAAAAAAAAAATGGATTAAACTATTACAACTGATTTCTAAAGTGATGTTTTCACACAACCAATAAGCATAATTGCATCTTCCTCTCAATCAATGCCATATACCCTTGAATTTAGCAAATGCTTGATGACAAGAACTTTTTTGCTGTATTTATATGTGGCAGCCAGAAAAGTCACATTTCATGCTTCTTCCGATAAAATGATTGAGGTATTGCTGTCCTTGTGCACAACTAAACATAGGTAGGTGTGTAATGAGGCAATGTAGTTTGAGACTTGTTCCCCATTTAAGCACCACGAAAGACACAGTAACAGGCAAAAAGTGTATTTCCTGTGTCAGGGTTCCTATCAGCCTATTTCAGGAAACAAACCTATTAAAAGTGAATAATCTTTTTACTTATTTAAGCTGTTTCATTTAACTGCTTCTTGTTCTATCCATCTTTATGGAAACTGTAAGAACACAAAAGTAAGTGTTTTATTTAGACAAGATTCAGTATTCCATATTTATTTACCCACACATTATGATTTCTAGAATTTAAAAACCCAAGTAGCAGCAAACCTCCAAGCTTTTCTGACACCTCCCAAAGTAATTCACATATTAAAAATTAATTCTGCTCATGCTGTAGATTTGAATAAAGCATCTTAACTGTATCCACACATGTTCACAAATACTTTTGGACAGAGCTCACATAACCAGACTGGAATATCTATCATGCTTATATGTAATACAGGCATTAGAATGGGTTCTTCTCTCCTGTAATAATTACAGTTGTGTAATGACAACAACAGTGCTGCTTATTACATTTTTGAATTAAATTTTGCTTTGAAAGCTATTTTATCCCTAATACTTAATTAAGCTTTGAAAGAAACTATTAAAAGATGACTACATTGCTGACATGCATTAATTTTTTCCTAACTGGACTGTCCCTTCAGAAAATGTTCCATCAAACCATTATTTTGCAAAATATTCTCATACAAGATTGTCACATTCTTTTCACATCTTTCAATGCAGTACACTTAGCAAAATTTTATTTTAAACACACTCACAGAATGTATTTTTCTTTCAATACTAAGGTTGTAATTTCCAGTGCTGTAGTTCTAATTCTTTGAAGTCTTCTAGCTAATTACTTTATACCATTTAAATCAACTTATTTCTGGATCCAAAGTTGGAAAATAGAAGAAAATACTTGGACTTTTCAGTACCCGTGAACGCTAAATTTAAGTATTTGTCCTGACGTAATATCATACAGAACAGTTTCCGCTTTAAGTAATCTCACACCCCATCCATTTTATATCGTAAAATATTAGATAGGTTAGAAGTAGTATATTAACAGTATTTTTCTGGTATTAGCACAATAGGTAACATCACCTCAGTAGTATTAAGCAGTATTCAAATAGCATTCACACAGACAGATGCACACATAATGAGTGAATGACTGCAAAACATACATGCAAGCTTATACCTGTACTCTTGCAGGAGAACTTCGTTTTTTCATCACACAGTCGTATAGTTCCATTACAGCCTTTTTCATCACTACCATCTTCACAGTCCTTCTCTCCATCACAGCGCCACAACTCAGGAACACAGTTCCCATCAGGACTGCATTGAAACTCCTTCCCACTGCATCTTCCAGGAGAGGGAGTTTCTTAGAAAAACAAGAATTACACCGAAGAATTTGCTCATATGAGTTTCTTCCATGCCAAGCCTACAATGACTTAGAATCCCCCTTCTTAACCAAAGACAAAATCAAAAGTACCCAAGCATAATACTCAAAACTCACTACTCCTTCTTAACTCATCACTCTAATGCAAGCTCCAAGATGAGCTCTTTCTTATCCTGCTCATTCCCTTCACTCTGCCATCCACCACAAACTCAGTGTAAATACCAATTTATTTTTTTTTTTGCACTGCTGTCAGACAAGAATGAATTTAGAGATGTAAGGAGGACCAAGGCTGATAAAGTTTTCCTGGTGCTGTAAGCCCATCCTCTTTTTTCATTGACTGAAGATGGGTCCTCTGTAGTTATAATAAAGTATTCTCTGTGCTTGTATGTATTAAAATGTAAGAAGAGGAAAAGCAACTAACCTTCCTTGCTGCAGTTTATTTTGGTTTCATCACTGAAATCTCCACAGTCATTGTCACCATCACATGCCCAATGACTTGGAATACATCTACCATTATAACATCTGAGTTGATCAGCAGAACATGAGTGAATACAGCCTAGTTCATCACTTCCATCACCACAGTCGTCATCTGCAAATATTTTTTATTTTAAATAATATAGTAAGATAAAAAAAAATCTGAATAAAAGATATGAGGAGAAACAAATATTTTTGAGAAGGCAAGAATAAAAATAACATCCAGTAAATAAAATAGCATGCTTACTGCCTGCAAACATAGGGTAAAATTATTTCTAATGTGAGTAATTCTTTAATCCACAAACAGCACATGACTCTGCCACTTTGGATAATCTAACCTCTTACACTTCCTCACAGTTATTCAGTCACAGACACCAGCAAGCACGAGAAGGCTGTGAATTTTCTTAATTTCTTTACTCACGTCTAACTACCCAGGCTTCCATACAGTATTCTCAGTGATTCATTAACTTAGACAGTTAATCACACTCACAAAGCACTTCATATAAACATAAATGAAAACCTGATGTCAGAACTTCTTTTCAATACTATTGCAAACTTTATTTCCATGTACTTGGAACAGTGCAAGGTGAAGAAAGATGGCAGCACATAAATAATGCTGGAATGTAGTTCCTAATTACTCTAATGTTGTAGTCATTACAAAAATCTTAAAGGCAATTCCTGTAATTTGATTGTGATTGCCAAAACAGGGAAAGATAAATATGTCAGGCTGACGCTAGAGGGTCTCCTTGCAGAGAATTTGAGCAAGCACACTGTGATAATTTGGGGAATCTGTCCACTTCCAGCTATGAATTCCTGTCAGCCACATAAAATCATAGTAACAATAAATGCTATGGTGGATGAAGAACCAACCCAATGTTATTAAGACTGGCATGACACCACTCCCCCATCACAAGCTGTGAGAGAAGGTTCATTTTAACAGCTGTCATTCAAATATGTACTCTTTCAGACAAAAGAACTACATCGTCCTAGCCATCCCTCTTGATTTACGCTGTTTGTTAAATTGAACTTACCCATAAACAACAACAACAAAAAAATCAGATACTTTGGTCACTGGAACTATTTTGTTTTCTAAAAATAGAAAATGCTTTCATAAGCAAAAGTTTAGCTTTTCTTTTTTTTTTTTTCCCCAACAATGAAAGTTTCAATCACACTTCATTCTACAGAATATACTGTTTGCAATTATTACCATATCATCCTCTGCATCATTCCTTCTATAAAGCTTCAATATTGCTGCTTTCTAGGTCAGGTCAGTAATTTAAAAATACTGTATTTATTCTCTGACCACTCACAAACCAAACTGGCAATATCAGCCTCAGAAGAAAAGAGTGGGTATCAACGCAATATTTATGCAAGATCTACCATATCCATTGCAGATATAGAACACTTGATACTTGCCTGAATCACAGAGCCATTTCCTGCTAATGCATCTTCCATTTCTGCATATAAATTGAGTTAGTGGCTCACACGTTGGGAATTCTGCGGAAGTGTTCAAAAAGAAACAAAAACTATTTAATGTATATCCTATTCAGTAATATTCTTCCACCTTACTACATGCATAAATTACACAAGTGTATTGTATGAAACATTTTCACCTGACATACTTATCTAGAGAGAAAAAAAAAATGTGTAACACCAAAAGGAGAGGATAAAAAAGCTTTTAACTGTAAATACTACTCCAAATGTTATCCTTCTTCAATACAGACCACTGAAATGCCTTATTCTTTGTCATATAATATGAACCTACATTCCCATCGGACCAGGGCTGTCTTTGCCACTAAGCATGCTAATATTTATGACTAGTTACTATAGCTTGATGACTGATACAGACTATATCTTCAATATATGTATTTACATAAAAAAAAGTTGTAAACAGGGAACACACCATGATACAGTATTTTGCAGACAACTCGTTGACCCTTTTGCTCTCAGACTCGCAGCACTTACCTGCGAGCTGTCAAACAGAGGAAGGCAGTCATGCTGACTTACAAAAACCTTAATTGTTTGGAAGCCGCCAATTACAGAGAACACACCTCTTCCTGCAGTATCTCAGTAAAGCAGCAGTTAGCAGAGCTGCTGATACTCTCTCATGTTTATAAAAAATGAAGACTACTTTTTTCTGAAAAATATGCCAAAATAACCTTCTGTTCAGACTTAAAACAGTCTGACTTTATTGACATCCAGAATACGTGCAGGAGCCCACATCATGTGGTATGTGGCTGAGTTACAGGTCATTTTTTGAGGGTGACAGTATTTGATAGGGGCTGTAAATTAGAAAAGTGTTAAGATATTGTGCTGCATATTTGGCATTGTAGTTAAAAACTTATTAATATAAAATGCAGCCTTTGGTTTGGGTTTATTTATTAATCAAATAAATTGTATTTGCCATTTCAGAAAAAATATTATCAGCTCATACAAAACCAAAAAGGCTCTTCATATTTTTAATATCTGACAATTCATGTGAGATCCTTATATGTTTAACTTTTTTATAGAATCATTTTACTTCTTTCCCTGAAAAAAACAAACAAACAAACAAAAACCCAAAACAAAACACCAAACCAAACCTCACTTACCACAGGATGTCATTTCATCAGTTTCATCTCCACAGTCATCCTCCCTGTCACACAGCCATGACATTGGAATACAGCGTCCATTCCCACACGAAAATTGATCAACCTGACACGTTCTTGCTGTCAAGAAAAAACACTCAAAAAATACAAGGGAAATGGACTCAATCTGTTAGGGCTCTGTATGTAGAAGTTGTGTGTCTGTACATGGAAGCTGCAAGTCTGGAGGACATCTCTTGGCCTGCTGCATGCTTTACCTGATCTGACTAAACATAATTCACCTCCTTTGATTTCAGAGAAAAATGAGGTCACCTGCAGGACTGTATTCTACCTATGTTAGGTAGATTTCTTAGTGGTTTCTCCAACATATGAGAACATGAAGTTTTATATGTAATTATACAAAACTAAGTAGTAATATTTGCTAAAATGCCATTAGTTGTAAAGTTGAAGTGAACAACCATCAGGGCATAAAAATACCTAGCAATTGAGATATTAACAAATTGTATTTCATAAACAATGATATAGTAAAATTATTATTTACATGGAAAAAGAATCATAATGTGCCTGGCCTCACCATTCTTAGAATCTCTGCTTTTGCAAATACAAAACTGTAATGATCCATCAAAAGGAATTACGTCTGTCTTCTGAAGAAATAAAGATCACTAAAAGAAACCATAGTATGTAACTACATAAATTACTTTGAAAGCTGATGAACTTTAATAAAAATAACATATAAAGCTGACATTACTCACAATTTGTATTAAAAATGTGAACCCCTAACTACAATGCCAGAAGACTGGTACATCAGAAACCCCAATAACCAAAAGAATTTTTGTTCATTTGGTATTATCGATTACCAGTTTCATTTTTCTTCATAGAAATAGTGTAAAATACAACAGAAGAATACAAGTTTCAAATATTTCGAAGAAGTATTTTTTTAAACATGAATAGTGCTTGCCACTGCACGAACAAAAAGAAAAACAAGAATACAGAATTCAACCCATAGCCAACTGACATAGGGATAAAAAGTATGGTCTTAAAGCCAACTCTTATCTTACAAGAAAACAGTTGAATATCAAAGGGTTATCAAGCTGTATGACAATCCACAATAGTACCAGAGAGGTTATATAGACGCTATAGGTCTGCGGTTTTGCTAGTGTGCCTTTTACCTAATTTGTACAACAAACAACCAGACTAGTTACTATATACATGAAAATTTTAATCATGGAAAATGAGTTCAGGGAATATTTTAATACACATTGTATGCTGTCTATCACTGCATTTTAGTTCAAAATAATCATCAGCTTATTAATATATATTTTGTGCAGCAGGTATTTAATGATTGTTTAGTGTACTCTACCAACAAGCACTAAACACCACTTCCATGCAAGCAATGGACTGATTTGGAACTCCATGATTTACTGCAGTGGAACCAGCAAGCAATCTTTTATCTTGGTATTTCCTTAAAAATCCACTAAACAGTTAATAACTTAGAAATGAAAACAATTTCAAGATACCAAGGGAAAATTACTAACTAGTTATGCTTTGGTCAGCATAAAATTAAATTTACTAGTGACATGGCACTCATCACAGCATATTAACAAACAAAATTTTAACTGCCAAAAAAAGATTTAGCAGGGAAAATTTTGTACCTAAGCAGTGCTTTGACAGTCAACCCATACGGATAGAATAAGTGCTGAATTATGTTGTCAATCACAGTCAAAAATAAAGATTAAGAAAATACAATTTAATTTCCAGCCTCAGTGGCATCAAAATGTGAATTAATTTAAAATGTCGATAATCAGATTACTAGTAGCAGACTGGTTCAGTTCAGAGCAGTCTTGAACTGTTTGTGGAACTGGAGTTTGAGAACTTCAGAAGTTCTCAAAAGTAAAATTTTTACCTGAACAGGTTTTACTGGATTCATCTTCATTATTACCGCAATCATTAGCTCCATCACAAAGCCACCTCTTGGGAATGCAGCGATTATTTTGGCACTTAAAATGATCGTCAGGACAACTATGATTGACTGGGGAAGGAAAAAAAAAAAAAAAGTTTTTTTTCCCTGAAAAAATAATTACAGAAAACCCACTGAAAATAATACATTAAATGGTATTCCCTGGTGATGCAATTAGTATGGTTACCCTGTATATACAGTCACCATGATCACCATGACATAAAAACTGTTGCAAACCAGTCAATTAAAAATACTACTGTATTTAATTCAAAATTAAACAATACATAGTAAAGATTCTCCTATCATACTAGCATCAACATGGAGATTCTCTTTTGCTAGCTGCTAAGTGATAAAAGGTAGCAGCATTTTACAGTGTCGCTATTTATTTAAAGAAAAATATCCTCAATCCCATTTTATCAATGTGATGAAGTTTACAAACTGAAATGCATATAAAAACCCCAACACATTGAAGGAACAGGTGCAAGTTCTGTGCATATCCAAAATATTATACTACAGCGAGCAGGGATTTGGACGGGTTATAAAATGCTTCTAAAATGATGCACGTTACTGTCAATGGCCATATACAGATCTGTTATTTACTTACCACGAAATTGTACGTGACAGAAAGGGAAATATGCAACACCGTTTAAACCTGATGAAAAATCTGGTATTCAGGAGTGACCAAGTATCTCACAAATGTGTTTTTACTAGCCCAGCATCATGGAAAGGATGAAGACTGAATGCATGGAAATTATGTAAATACTACTGGCCTGCTCTTGCAGCTATAGTAAGTACATATGTTCTGCCTCTTTTATGCTAATAACAAGATTTATTATTAGTGGATCTTGCTAATCTTGATCTATACAAGAGCAGTAAACTATACAATTTCAAATGTGCTGGGTTGAAAATAATCTTAAATTATTTTCCACCAACTGGGCCATCCACAGTCTCTTTTTTAAAATTTAAGATGTATCTGGAAACAAACAGTATTTAAAATGAAAGGATGTCTTGCAGGTTTATCCTTGACATTTCAGTAGCTTTTATCTTTGACCTTTCTACCTTTTCTTCGTACTCACAATAGCAGAGAGTGAATGTGGTATCAACAGCACATGAACCCTTCATGAGTATTTTGTGTGGAGGGTGCAAGAACAATGGAAGCAAAGATTAATAATTTGAGCAGAAAGGTGTTCCAAGTCTTATAATACTTACGAAACAACCTAGTTGGCAATGTGACTGTAGAATAAAACTTATCCATGTAACAGAATTATAAATTTAACACTTCTTCACATCTGACTTTAATACTAGACATAGATATTGTTTTAAATGGTACTTTAACTTTTGCTTACATATATTAATTATGTGTGTATTCTACTCATAACTGCAAATATTTCTACCTAAAAAAAAAAAAAAAGAACTATTGAAGTTACTATAGCAAGTGCTGAAAAGAGATTAATCTTATCATACTGGCCACTTAAACTATATATCACATAGAGATTTGGGACCAGATTATAATTTAATTTGTATCTATATAAATTCTCTGAGAAATTATACACAAGCTTTGATCAGTGAATTGGTTCACATTACATTAATTCAAATGAGAATCAAGTCAACCCTGCCAAAAGATTTTCTTGTCAGTGTCATTATTAGTTGAGCTCCTTATTTAAGTGTAACAACCCCTGACACCAAAATAAAAATGTTAATAAGTACTACATTTCAGAACTGGGCAAACGTTTTGAAAAGGATTAGGACTGAAATCAGTAAAGACTACTACATGGAGCTACAAAAATACATAAATGCAAGGAAAAATCCCCAAACTGGTTACGTAACAGCCATACAGAAAAAGATGTAGGTATTACACACGATCACCAGCTCAGTAGGTATCAGCAACACCACGCCAGTGTGAAGCAGGGAAGATTTACCCACGGATGTCTAAAAAGGACTATCAACCCTCACAAGCACATTCTCTCCACCTAAACAGCTTCACAAAGGCCTCAGCAGAAGTAAATACATTCAGTATTGGACATCCAACCCCTAAGATCACTTGGCAAAGTTCCGAGAACAGCAATGACTGAAACACCCCTCCCCCACCACCCAAAAAAAACCCACCAAAAAAACCCCAAGCCCAAACAAAATCCAATGAAACCAATATAATCTACTGGAAAAGAAAAATAAAATAAAAATTAGAGTTGCTTAGGACAAAGAGGCAAGTCTGAGAGACATAAGAGTTTTCAGACACATAGAACAATGCTGCACACTAGAAGAGCATATCAGTTCATGTCTACAACTGATAGGGAAAAAAACGATGTATTTTCATTTCAGTACACCAGATGTGATCTAGAGAAATGATCTAATGTTAGAAATAGGAAGCATTGTGGCAAACTAAGCAAGGAAAGGAATTTTCACTGCTGCAATTCTAATTTTATAGCAGGCTATCTAAGTATCTTCCAGGAGTGACAGAGATGCGTAATTGATATTTTCTATTATTTTTCATTTCAACAGCAAGGAACAATTATAGCAGATTTTCCAGGACTGTGGAGTACTATTACAATATGCAGGAAAAGAAGAAAATGAAACATTTACATGAATTACTTCAGAATTATCATTTTGGTTTGACTCCCCCCAGATTTACATTATTTTGTTTCCAATTGTTAAAATAAAGTATGAATTGTGGGTTAAAACGTAAGAGCATACATACAGCAAATTTCAGAACGCTCATCACTGCCATCCAGACAGTCATCATCCCCATCACAGCGCCAGCGATCCTGGATACAGCGTTCATTGTTGCACTGAAACTGTTCAGTTTTGCATAACTGTGGTAGCACTTCTCCATGTTTAACTAGGAAAAATACCCAAGAAGCACATTAATTTTATCAGCTTGATACGTACAGAATGCAATACTACCTTTGCATAAATAGATATAGATTCCTGTTAATACTTTTCAGAACAGGTTTTTTTTTTGTAAACTTTGCATATTTAAGGTAATTCCCTCTGAAGCCTGTAGCAGCACACATATCTGAGTGTATGGTTGAAGTAATACACTTCTAGTAAGTAGAAAAGCTTTGAACAGAATGGCACTCAAACTGGTTTTTTTTTTTTAGATTGATGCCTAGGTGATAGCATAAAAATACCAGTTTAAAATATTGCAATGCTTCATCAACAGTGAAAATATTCTTACAGACACAGACCAAATTCTGGTGCATGCTAAAAGACTAGAAAGTGATTATTGAAAAGCTGATTCTTGTTTCCAAGCAACAACTCAAACACCTGCACTATGTACTGGTACAGACTCAGCAAAGAAGAGAGGATAAGATTCTGCTGAGGTAGAATTAAGTAGTAAGCTACAAGCTTATTGATAAATCCAGACAGATAAATTTCTCAACAAAAGGTTTAGAATGTTTAATGTGTAAATACCACACATCACTCTAGGACCCTATAAGGAACACAAAAGTCCTTGGAAATAGCTGGGCAATGAAGTGTGTTGAGGAAAAAGCAGGAATCCTGCTCCCTTCAGATCTGAAAGCGTCTGTCTAACTTCTCTTCCTAATCCTTACATTCCATCTTATTAGTGAGAAGCCCACTTTCCAGTACTTCCTGCTAAAAAGAAGAATATTTTTCTTAAGAAACAGTGACGGCTCTGCCAGACATGCATCTGGGTCAAATTCAAGGTAACTGCAAGCTCAATAATGTTCATCCTGTTGTGAAATAATCCTGATGCTTTACTCATCTGTATGAGGCTTACTGCTGGAGACCTATGCACAGTTTTACACACTATACTTGAAGAAATAGATTAATGAGGAAAAAGAAAAAGGAGAATTTTGAGTAAGTTACAAATATCAAGTCTAAACATTTTAATATGCCTGTATTATCTGAGATTTTCTTTTTAATCAAAAACCCCACATTTTATTAACAACACTTTTTTTTGTTGTGTTTCCAAGAAGATATCCAAGGAAGATATGCAAAAAAAAAACCAAACCAAACCAAAACAAAACCCCCAAAAACAACCAACCAAAATAAAAGGAAAAAAAAAACCAAAACAAAACACCACAAACAAACAAAAAAAACCCACAAAAGACTGCAAAATTTGCATAGTCTGTGTTACGACCTATTATGCAAAAATATATCTGCTTGACATTTTATGAAGTTTCAGCATGAATATTTTCAATGCCAGCTTTCAATATAAGATACTTAGTCCATATTATAATCTGAAACCAGTTTATATAGATTTAATATAATTATATAGATAAATTTCTAGTATTTCTGATATTCTTTAAAGGAGAACGGTGAAATATTAACTGCTTTATCATATCAGACATTCTGAAATATTTTCCAATGCGTTTTATCCTCAAATACTGTGTAGTTAATATTTTGTCTTCTTTGAAAAATATTTTTTAGTAAACTTTTCAATTAGAATCTTTATTCAAGGAGTATTTCTTTCTCTTACAGAACCGCAACAAGCCTTCAGGAGACTGCACTTTCTTGTTTTATTTTCAGATTCGACTTGATCCCTTAACAGTAGTATCAACTCAGGTATTCTTTAAAATTCTTACTCTTGCAGGTTGTACTGTTTTCCTCCAAAACCTGATTATCAGCACAGGCACAAACTCTGCCTCCAGGAACAGCTAAACAAAGAGTGCTGCAGCCTCCATTATTAACACGACATGCATTATCACCTGTGAAAACGAGAAAAAAGCAACTTAAAACAGCTGTGCTAGAACTAGAAGATTTTTTTATTTTTTTTTAGAACATAAGCACATGAAGAACTTTTACAGTTATTTTCCTCTCATTTTAGGGGCAGGTTATTATCATAGTTTGGTTATTACAGCTTATAATATTTAAACTATTTTAGTTACAGTTTGCAATAACCTGTAAGAATAAAAAACAACTATACCATAAGCTCACAATGTTCCATATTTCTTTTTTATGAGGAGAATAAATACTGCAAAATATTTAATGACACAGCTGCATGCACACAGTTGTTTTAAGAAATTAAACAGAATATTAAGGAATGTTCTGAAGTACAATGGCATCTGCACATGTTAAAACAATGTGACTACAAATGCAGACCAAGAAAAAGAAAGGAAACAGAAATTAAAAATACAATGAGATCTATTGCAGACACAGTACAAGGCAGATATTCCACTACTCTTTTCTGAACACATTTGCTATTCCTCTGCCTTCTTTTTCTGTGTTATTGTTTCTTCACAAAAGCTGTATGCTGTTCACATGAAGATACTGACAGCTGCCAGATGGTTTAATCATCTGCAATGACTGCTTCATTTTCACTACCTCATTCCTTAGGCAAGGAGACTTAAAACAAAAGCCCACTGAAGCAAACGTTACTAATTTTGTTTGTGTCACTTTGGTGACCTAATTGCTTAGATAAGCACTGCTGAGGACATTCAACTTCTCATGATCAAAGATCTGTTAATTTCAAGTGCTGGTGATAACTGACTATGAATAGACAAGCTATAAAACTTCACATCTGCTGAAACTTTAAATCAATACTACTTTATTTCATCTTCCTGTTCTAGTAAAAAGTAGGTGTTCCTTCCTCTGCTCCTCTTTTTTAGGTGTAAAAAGTATTGCTTAACTTCCTGGGTTTAAACAGACTCTACACAATTCTCTCTCCTCAAAGTACTACCACTTTTAATAGAAAATAAAATATTAAGCTTTCATAGAGGTAGCTGCAAACATGCATATTAAATTGTCCTGTCAGACATACCTGCACGTGCAGGTATGTAACCAGCAAATAATTTAAAATTTTCAGAATTTTAAGATGTACCTCAATGCATCTTACAATACAGACCTTGAGCACTTCATAATTATCTATTCCTAGATTTTTTCTGACCCACCTTACATCATTTCTTAGAAGCAAATGTGTCTGCAGTCCATTAAAACCCCATGAGACTTTCAAATAAACACGTAAATTAATACAGAATGCTGAGAGAAGCTGCTTTGGTAACTTGTACTTTCACTGGGCCAGGAGCAAGGAAAATGGCAAGAACAGAGCTGTATGAACAGGAAAAACTAGAAGTCTTTATGAAATGTTAGGGCTGGATAATGATTTTAAGATAAAGCAGTTCCAAAATACTTTGTTGTGAGATGGAGAATTGTAGGCTAGGTAATCTCATGGGGCTGTGACTTGTTGCAGGGGGCAGTCCTGGAACTGGCGGGAAAATGGATGGGGGTTGTTTTTGGCGGGAACTGATCCCTGGTAAACCGGCTGAAGCTGGTCTTGCAGTGTGGAGAGAACACAGGAGAGCTTTGAGCATGTGCAAAGCCAAGGGGTGAAAAGTGCATGTTGAGGAAGATCTATGGCCTTCATCCCCCACAACTCCTGAAGAACACCACCAGGAGACACTGCACAGGTGCAAGAGGGAAAACCCCTAATTTTAATACGAAGTGGGGATAGGTCATACATATGTACAGGTGCAATAGGAAACCTTATGAATATGTAACAGTTAACTGTATAAAGTTGAAGCAAGTTGTTATGCCAGGCGCACACGGCTTTGTGGGACGACCCTTGTGCTGCCCGGTGCTGAATAAACATACCTACTCTACAATCTTACAGATTGTGGAGTCTGCTTTCCGCACGTCAGTTGGATCTTGCTTTCACGTTTTTGACTATGACATAAAACACTGTACAAAAATCAACTCCTTTATTACATCTATGCTCACCAAAACCCAAACATTTTGAACAAAAAACCAAAAGAGTAAGCCATGTATTTGCATCTAAGTCTTGGAAAACCTAAGGTACACCACCTCCTCAGAAAAACTAGCCTTGAAACTCTCTACATCTTTACAGGGTCACCCATTATACGAATCAAAGAATGCCAGCAACACAGAGATTAAAAAGGTATTAGAAGCTGCCAAAACAAACCAACATAAATATGAGCTTCAAAAGTAAATCCAAAATTATAGACCACAAGCCAAGGAAATTTGCAGTTAATTAAAGAATATAAATTAGTTAATCAGATCACTAAAAAAAAACAACAGTCTTTTATTCTATAGCTTTATTCTTGAAGACAAATATAGAAAGCACTTACAAAACACACGACGATTCCAAAAGCCCAATGGAAACTTAAGATAAAATCAAAATTAAAACACTAGATCAAAGTCAACTGGTCCATCTTGAAGATTAAAAGTTCCTACTTAACCTCATAATTGAAATGACAAACTACAGCACAGGAGGTTACTTGCTCAGTAAGTGATAAAAGAGAGGATGGCAAGGAAAATACAAGTACCAAGAGTTAAAGCAACAAGATCCTAGATAAAAAGGTTCATAAAGCGAGCTTTAAGGAAGTCTTCAAACTGAAGGTCCAATGAGACATTCAGCCCCATCAGTCTCACTGAAGAGACTCCTAGGCCAAAATGTCTCCTAAAATTCAGTACAAACAGATTAAGTCTCTTTATTAAGCTGTGGAACTCATTTAGCTACCAAGTATTTATTAAATTAAATTTCCTCAACAGCTGTTCCTAACCGCTATTTTATATCAGTGTTCTTAAAATACTCCCAAAGTTTTAAAACTAATTTCAAATATATTATCATATCTTTGATATTTTGCCAGCTTTTAAAACAGCTGCTGTCCTGTCATTTGCATACATTTGAATTAGGCTACATACTGCACCTCTGAAATCATTTTCACAAAAATATCTATGGCAACTACATACATTTGTTTAGTCTTCTCATTTAAAAGATATGCTGAAGTATTTATTGCTGCTTAGCAATCATCATACTTCTATGCTTTCATGGGTATTCATTTACACTGGCACCTTCCTGTAAACCTAACCTCAAGTACTGCTAAAGTTGCATTAGTCAACTTTTAGGATCATATGAAAGGCAGCAGCCTGGGGCTCAAGCAGCTCTCCTTTACAATCTGAGGAGCTAAAATATCAACCGATTTCAAAAGAGGCTATTTTAACTGCTGTAAATGGATTTAGATAAGAATCATTTACATATGAATAGCAATCTGCCCTTTCATGGCTGGAAGAACACCCACAGGCCTTGGCAGGATCATATACTGGCAGTAAATCCAGCTCCTAGGATTACCATGCTCCCCATTTTTTAACGTATTCCTGATACAGAGACCCAAAGACTAAGCCTAAGAAAATAAAACGAATTCTAATCTCTGAAAGCAAGAAAAAAAGCATTCCTCTGCAAGAGTATCATGCCTCATGAGATACAAAGGCAGTGAAAAACACCTCTGCTTAAAACACCAGAAGCAGCTTAATGTTGCTACCAATAGCACTAAGGTAAGCATGATTGGCACAGTCAAGTATCCTGTGAAGACCTCCTAATGAAAATACCATTCTCTATTCAACCATGCCAAACTGAATTGACATGGTTTCTGCTTATGTAGACAGTGACAATAACAGCAGCATCAAACAGTAACTTGAACATTAGACCCAAATGTTTCTAAGGTATGTTCACATAAACTGTAAAATGCAACTCATACCATAAAATGAACTACCATGGTTTTCTCTGTACCAGATAATTCAGCCTTGATCTTGCTTTTTTAGAACAAAACCACACAAATTAGCTTCACTTTAAAATAAATGCTTCTGCTCCTTTAGGAACAATGCAAGGTCAACCTGACAAAACGGGAATGTCCTAACGGCTGCAGTTAGCTTACAAAATTCCAATTGCAATTTCAAACAAAGAATGCATTAATGAGCCAAATTCTCTTTCTTAAGATTTACACTCATTCAGCTAACAGTGTCTAAGAAGTATTATTTTAGTCTTCTATCTCTGGTGTTAGCTTATTTGGAAAGTAATAGCAACTGCATTAATTTTTAAATTAATGAAATTCGACCAACTTAAGGATAGGTTTTGGGGCAGATTTTGCCCTAAAAAACCCTCCAAAACCAAAAAACAACCAACCCAAACACCCATCTTTTTACACGACTTTGGAATTCAGAAACAGTCCATGAAAAGCATCTATGGTAAGAGACGTATTGTTACAATGACATAGCACAGGACTGCACATACTGCAGTTTGATTTAGAAACTGAAAATTTAATGTTACAATATCAGAAAGACAAAGCTTTCAGCACTGCCTGCATACTCATAAAAACCAATTACAAGTTGGTTGTCTGCACCTCAGAACTCAATAATCATGTATTAATCTCAATGGCTTTCACTGAGAAAGCCTAGCTGGACATATGAAAATGTTATTCAGCAGG
>NW_009913225.1:25429-37344 GCF_000696875.1 Nestor notabilis
GGGATAATTTCATATCAACCTGTTGTAAAGAAAATCACTAGGCTTTTCAGTAGGGCCACAAGATGGTTAAATGAGACATTACAAAAACTGGGCTTCACAAGGAAAAGCAAACTGGAAGACCTACTTCTAGACAGAGTAGTTTTTGTCTTCTCCAAAGAATATTAACTACATATATAAATCTCTGAATATAATAAATTTTAAAATAAAACAAAGTTAAACAACACTATACATGCCGATATTACATGCCAATTATGTGCCTACACACATAGCCACTTCACATTTTATACTTTAGCATAATTTTAATTCTAGACAGAAGAAAAAATTAAAAAACCTACTACATATATGAAACTTATGAGCTGTTGAACTGGAACCATTCATGTCAAAAATGATGAGATTAATGAGCTCTATATAGACATTAATATTTAATATGGTAATTTTTAAACAGTATTTTATTTATACTAATTCCTGAAGTTCAGTGTTATGTTTGGTAGCAGACATTAACCAGAAATATGTTTTCATTAAAGAGAGTGAATATTCCACAACTCATCTGAATGCTACATGGGGTAAATGGATTTCAAAGTTTTATTCGGCAAAATAAATTTGTAAATTTACCTGCAGAGTAGCAACTGCATTTTCTACCATGCAAACCTATGGCCTTTATCTCACTTTTCTACTGATGTAAGTAGCAACAACTTTGGATATTTCCACTACTCTCAATTCTGATAACCCTAATTCTGTGTAGCACCACCAAGTACTTTCAGGAGAGTAAGTCAGATGGTGCTAATGTAGACCAAGATGGGGGAGAAAATTACAAAAGGGAAAAGACAGATTCTATGATCTTATTTATAGAAGAGTTAAATGTAATAATACATTTGATGGCTATGAGCCAATGTGTGTTATCTATTCTATTTTTTATTTTCACAGTATCTCTTTGACACACATGAAAAATGGCAATAAATGGCAATAAGTACACAGAACAAAATTCACACAGGAATAATATCATGATTCACTTTTTACTAAGTATGAGATGATCAATTTCAACATTAGTGGACTGAATCATTGTAGTCTCTTTCTCATGCCAGAAGTCATATTCTTTTTCATATTGTTGTTTATCTAGTCATCTCAAAATACTGAGAGACTGTAAGGGAAGATAGCCTTTTATAATAGACCTTTGGAGAAATTGTATATTATACACACCTTGCTGTTTACGTGGATCATAAATCTGGAGTCCAAACAAAGGTGGTCTCTCACTTCTTAACAGCGTCACATTCCTTGTAACCAGATCCAACTGGAAAATTGACCCATTCATATAATCTGTCCAGTAAATGTAATTTCCATGATGTGATAGTCCAAAAGGATGATTCAAATCTTTTCCATTGTAGACTACCTGCAATTAATTAGTGGAAAGTGAGCATTGGCAAGGTTAAAATAATTACTACTTTTTCTTGGCAAACACCAAAAACATAAACCAGGAAATACTAAACCTGAGATAAGTACTGTGCCCAAACATAACCATTTCATACAATAAAACCAAGTAAAGACTGTAAAGCCATCCTATGCATCTAGCATTATCTAACTTCAAAATTTTGTATGAATTCATTTTAAGTGTCCCCTGTCAGGTAACACAGAGGTATTGTAGGTGAACATGTAATCATTATATCCAGTAAATATCTACCTCCTTCCTTAGCAAGGAAGCATGATTCTCATAGCTTTGAGTATTTGTCAAGTATATCAAGTATCTGCTTGTTTTAAAGCAAAGAATAGTGTGTATGAGTTGCTAACTTTTGTTTCAGTGTAACGCAATTGCAGAGATTGCTTATTTATTTCTGTGAACTTCCTCCCCAGTTTGGGTTGTGAGAACTTAAGAAAAGCACATCACGATTTTTTCCCAAAAAAGACAAACTTTCTTGAAGGCACCTTCTACTTCTGGTTTCTTAACTCATACATAAAGCAGAATGTTCTAAACACTGTGTCTGCAAACCGATAGCTCCAGTCTCAGGAGTCCTTCACAAAAACTGCAACTACGTCTACATAAGAGCTGTCTGACAGAGAAACATTTAAAAAATATGTTAAGTCTCTGTAGAATGAAAACAAAATGTTAAAAAAAAAAAAGAAGGCAAAAAAAAAAAAAAGCAAAAAGAAAAGCCTAAAGTCACCAGCAAGTAAATTACAAGAATTAGAATGGTTTCCTTCACAAAGACACAGAAGACTGCAGAACTCTCAAACATCTACTTTTGGGAGCCCTACATCACAGCATCTGCAGTTTGGAATGATTAAACTCCAGCTGTCTTCTGCTGGCTGGGGTCCTCACTTGAACTAACACCCAACGCTGCATTTCTACCTTGTCTCTAGAAAAAAGGAAGCAGTTCATCAAATGCCCAACCTTGTCCTATTTAGAGATATGAACCCAAGAGAACAAGGAGATAAAGCCACATAAAATACAACTACTTTGAAGTGACAAACATCATCCCCATTTGCCCTTCACATTTTCTCTTTGGGCTTGGAATTATTTTGGATAGAACTCCTCATTCTCAGTGAACTGCTTTTGATCAAAATCAATCTATCAATTACCCACCCAGCTACTGGTGGAATTCTTGTAGGACCTCCCCGCTCCCTAAAATCTCCCCTGCACTGACAGAGAATTAAAGATGCTACTGATCCAGTTATATTTTGACCAAAATATCCTGTAATTAGCAACAAATGATCCAGGAGCAAAGTAAGTATCTTCTAGTTATTTTTGGCTACATGCATTTTATTAAAGTAGTTATGCATTTTATTTAAATCACAGGATTATAGAAAAACACTTCAAGAAAAACCAGAACCATTTTGTGTCACACTTCAAAATAAAACCTGTGAAGATAGGCACTACTTAGTATTCACTAGCTCAAGTAGTAAACAAAACAAGCAAACCCAGTAGTTTTCACTAGTAATCCACATGTAATCCATGGCAGCTGCATTTAACCTTCCTAGACCTGTTTAGTCCAGGAACTCTTCAGGAAGCGTAGCACTGCTAGTGGACAAGGATCTCTAATTAAAAATCATCTTTCTGCCAATGTGCTTAGCCCCATCCCTGCTTCATTACAGGACCATAATGGATTTGGAGCAAAAGTAGAAACATCAAATGTAAACCCTAGCCTAGCCATCATGACAAATGAAACACTAACAGCATTAGTACAGGCTTAACAACAGATCACTCAATATAAAGGATATAAAAAGTAATATGAGCTTGTACAGGGATGAGTTCCAGGGAGGACTCTGTCTACAGTTACTACTTTGAGTACTAGAAATCTGTGTATTGTCCTATCAAGGCCACCATGTAGAGAGAATCATGAGTTAAGGATAAATGAGAAGTCACTAGACATGTACGTTTTGCGACAAAATCCTCTCACAGGAGAATTTAATGACTGCCCTTCTCAATTAACAGTGACGTTTCAGTTGTCAGGGTACTAATTTTCTGAAGCAGATGGCAAACCCTCCCAAATTATCAGACTCTAGTCTAGGCTTTAACCATTTTCCAGATGCCTATTCTGTGCTTGTTACTTCTACAAAACAGAACTTCCATACAGCCTCGTATCTAGCTAGCACAGCCATCAGTAACAACTAAAACAATCTCTCCCCATCTTTGACTGAACTGTTGAGTGCTTCCCCTCTCTCTATTACCACAAATGTTCAAATGGGGCACTGGGATTCACTGAAAACAGCTTATCCAGTGAAGTTAAATAGAAGCCTCTTGGTTCTGCCCAAGAGTGAAGGTTTATTTCTACTGAAAAGCTCTTTGTAGCTTTGTGGCTCAAACAAAACTTAACTCATTGTCATATGAGAAAAATAGATTAAAAAAAAAAAAACAAACCTAAAAAAAAACCCACCAACTTTTGCGTCACTTTCTAAAGATGAAAATTTTAAGCTGTATGACAGTCTTCTACAGGAGTCTGCCAACATTGCTTGTTTCAGAGACTACACTGGACATGCCACAGGGTTATGCAGACTTCAAAAAGCTTGAAAAGTATTTTTATCATAACATAATAAAATCCAGAGAAAAAGAATGCCTGTGGCAAAACAGCAGTATTTTTCTTTTACCTTTCTGTCAGTTCCATTCAAAAATATCCTTTCAATGTGATCATAATAGGCATCACACCAGTATAACACATTGGCATGATAGTCCAGAGTTAAACCATTTGGCCACAGCATCTTTGATGTTACAAAAATCTGCCGACTGTAGCCATCCATCCATGCCTTCTCAATTCTTCCCACGCTGTCATCTATTTCATCTTCTTCCCAGTCGGTCCAATACATCCAGCTATGAAATTATAAAAATGAGCATTCAGATACCACTTAGTCACGTGAATTAGCAGAATTTTAGCAGCAGTTTGCAATAGTAGATCCACAAGCCAAAGCCATTTTGACTTTCCACAACTATATTTACTTTCCCTGTGTACTAGATGCTGCTGAAATGACACATTGTTTTGTTCTTATTGTAATGAACTACATGAATACCAAATGGGCTAACTGACAAGAAAAGTGAAAGAGTTGTTTGAGACCTTATTTAATCACACAAGAATGATGATTTTTTTTTTTTAACCAGCAATTTTACTGACTTTGTCAAAGTTCAAACTTGTACTGTGTGGGTTTTTTTCCAAGTCCAATTTGCCTTTATGATGCAAATCTGTTTTTTACTATGGTTACCACTATCACAAAAGCTGCAATACATGAATTAACTCTGACTTAATAGCTAAGGATAACCTTGACATTCTGTGAACTTCAGATCCCACATGAAAGCAGCCAAGTTACCCAAAAAATCTATTGTGAGCACTCTGTCCCTCACAAAAAATGTTTAGAAAGATTGGTTATAAAAATTATTTGAAAAATAGCTAGAAGGCAATTTTAGCATAGCTTTATGGTTTATAGTGCAGCAATGTGGATAACAAAACAACTCTGAAAAATGCTATTTAGAAAGGTTAAGCAAACACTGTAGTAAGTCATCTGAAAGTATTGGCTCAGATGAGTTCTCCAAGTTGTTCTCTACTGGCCGCTGCAGATCACACCCTACAGGTTTTTTTGTGGTTGCCTTTTTTTCCTTCTTGAATTAATCTGATTATCATATTTCATTACAGAACTTGCTGGTGACAACTTTAATTTCAACTATTTAAAATACACACCTTGAACTTAAGTAAAAGTAGAGGGTAGGAAAATAGGTTAAGAAACACATTTTTCTTATTTTTTTCCCCCCACAAAGTAAAAACAGGTTGACGGCAAGAAACACAGTCCTGTATTTAATCTATGAAACAACTAAAAAGCATTTTTGCTTATATTATACACAGCAACGTCAATATGCTGAAACCATTTACTAGCAAGTAAATGCTTACTTTTAAAGTCCAACCTAGGATTTCAATTATTAAGCACTAACTAGAGGAAAAACCTCATACCAATCTTAAATGGATCCTACTTCTTGAAGTTGTCATGATTTAATTGGTAGTTATTTCCCCTGGCCTTTGATTTCTCTAGGTTTATGTTTCTGAAATAACTTGTATAATCCTAACGTACTCAACCAGTCTGTACTTTAAAGAAAAAGTCCTGGAATTTAAATTCATAATTTACAAAGGAACGAAACACTAAAGTGAAAAACAGTTTTGTTATCACATCTGTGTAAATCACGCCAAATCTACTGGTTAAAAAAAAATAAATAATCAAATACACTTACAGGTATAGGCATAATTTGTTCCATTTTGGTTTTATTCAAGAAAATGGAAATGATACAGAAAAAATGCATCATTATCACACAGGTTTACAGATATGTGTATGTATCATCTTTGTTACTTTTCTCTCTCCTCCAAATCACCCACCAGAAAGCTGTTTTGGGTTCTTTTAATATTTTTGTAAATATATGTTAAGAACATCAACTAATTTTTGATACAGGAAGCTCATACACTTCAGCGCAGGTTTGACTAAAACAATACTAGGTTTAATCATGGAATTATAAAACCTGTGTATGTCCTAAAGCTCAGGCAGACAAGCAGGCCCGTATGGTATTTATTTTATTGAAAAATAAAAATATGTTTCACAAATATTTACATGACTGCTCAACAGCAATAGCTGGGCTCCTCTCCATTAACTTTTTGTCTGTGCTTATTATAGTTATCATGTCATAAGCTAAAACATGCTTGCAGCAACAGACATTTACATTAATGTGCTTTAATTGTATCTCAAAACGCAGCTAATGCTTCTACATTGGTTAAATCAAGATTAATATTTCCTAAACATAATTAAAAAGCCATAATAAATGTTATCCCTCGGGAAAAGCTTCCATGAGCAGTATAATCATAAAGGGCACACTTTTATTAGAAAAGTGTTTTATATAATAGCCCTTTTCAGACAATACGTCTTCATATGCTATTTCCTGTGCCATGCATTTACTGAGCTGGAAAATTTAACAAAGTAATTGTAGGTATGGTTATGGTTTGTGGTCTGATTTTACATCCTTACTATTTGACCTTAATTAATTGTAGCCTTTCCTCAAAGGACAAGCTCAAAAGTGAGAACCTGGCAGTGTAAATACATTCCAGGACTAGGAAAACAGCAATCAATCCAGTCACACTAGAACTACCCACAACATATTCTCCAGGGACAATTCCCTGAATAAATGTAACAGTGAATTTTTAGGTAAACCACAACTACACCACACTAATATGATGTTCTTTTTATATACAGCCTATTACAATTAATTATGCTATTAAGGAATGAAAAGTACCCATCTCATTTAATTTTGTAAACCAATGTGTAAAAGCATATGATTATAATTATCTTCAGAAATTGAAACTTACAAAGAAAAAAAATAAAGGACAGCATTATAAGGTTCACTTAGTATTAAAAATACATGCAGTCTGATACACTCAATTTGAGAAAAAGGTGAATCATATTCAGATTAACTGAACAAAGGTTCAACAGTGCCTGGGCTTCAGCCTGAAGGCTTCAGGCAAGAATGCTGAAAAGAATTTACAGATGTTATAGACTACTGTAGAATTACAGATTATTATATGACTATGAACCCCATCCTAAGCAAAATTCAGTCCCATATTTATACTAAAAGACAAGTGTTAAACCACATAAATTAGTCTACTTCATACCCATTGACAGGATCAACCACAATTCCTCTGGGGTGGGACATGTCTCCCTCCAGCAAGGTTTTTCTGCTCTGAGCAGCCTTCTCCAGCCTGGCTACAGCAATCGTTTTCCTGTGGCCATCATTTGTCCAATAAAGATTATTTCCAATCCAGTCCACTGCTATGCCTTCAACATTATCAAGGTCTGCGGAGGCAAAAAAGTAATAAGAGATTGATATTATACGTTTATGTCCTAACATTATCATTATCCATTAGTATAAACAATGAATATACAGTCCATATAGCTAAATTATACTATTTCCTTGAATCTGAGTAACATTTGCTGTGCCAGTCAGAATTAGTGTCTGCTGAAAGCACCCTATAAAATGGAAAGACTGGTCATAAAACTTGGGTATTAAACATAAACCTTCAATTGTTAACAATAGCTGGTCCTGGGCAAATCACTATTTAACAAAGCCCTACTTAATTTAAACCCAAATCACTCAAGTCAAGAACAGCTTCTAAGATCAGCTCTAGTACTCTAAATTATCTTGCTTTTACCCAAATCACAGTATCCATTCTCATTAAAAAATAAAATGGATGTTTGTTCCATTGTCCCTTGGCCTTGCAAAAATGTAAGCAAAAACATCACAACAGTCCAAGTTATCCTCCACGGCTAAGCAAATATATGAGTAAATTATTCACTTTGAAGGTGCTGAGGCCCTGGCACAGGTTGCCCAGAGAACCTGCGGCTGCCCCATCCCTGGCAGGGGTCGAGGCCAGGTTGGAAGGGGCTTGGAGCAACCTGGTCTAGTGGAAAGTGTCCCTGCCCATGGCAAGGGTCTGGAACTAGATGATCTTTAAGGGCCCTTGCAATCCAAATCATTCTACAATTCTATGAAACTACTGACACTGTAGAGCAATACACTAGCAAAAAGCAATGCTACCACTGGAGGTACCAACAGGCTCCACAGCTTGACAGGAGCAGAGCTCCATCCAGAACCAAAATCAGTCAACAATGTTTGCTGCATACAGCATGGAGGTTTCCCCATTTCAGAAGCAGTAAAACTATTCTCCAAGCAGGAAGTTCTTCCTCAAGCTTCCCCAACACCCTGTAACAATAACTAAGCTCTACCTTCTCCCACACGATCCCAATTCCTTAACAGCATAAGGTCTCTAAAAGCAATTCCTTAACAGCATAAGGTCTCTAAAAGGTTTCCTATCTCTCTTCCATAAAACCTTTTTTTTTCTCCAGGAACATCTCAAATTCCAAGCAGGCTGAAATACAGAGCATTTCCAATCATCTTCTCTTGGCCTCTGTAGTAAGGGTTGAGGCAACCCAAGTTCAGGTATCACCCTTCATCACACAATTGATCTTACACCATTCCTCTGGCACAGGTGCATTCACTCCTCATCTACAGGAGTATCCTAACTTTTGCCAGCTGAGGCAATATGATAGGATTAGCAGAGGTGCTGTAACACCAAGGGGAGCAATGGATGTTGAGCTATAGCATGAGTGACCACCACATTTACTCCCTCTCCCTCACCTTCAAACATGCTCCAGAAGCACAAGCACAAGGGACTTGCTCCACCCTTTTCCTCAGTGCCTCCATGGTGTATTTTGCTGCGCCCCTTCACCAGCTGGAACAGAGGCCCTCTTGAGCTCAGTTGGGTTGTGCTCACAAACACCTCCACAACCCAAGCCCCTGCCGGCAAGCCCCTGCCGGCAGCTGCTCACCTCACACCCTGTTAAAGGACCAGTTCCAACCTCCAAGGAAGAGAGTCCGGAGCACTAACTAACAGCCCCATTCACATGCCATTACTGCGGCTGAGCCCTCCGGCTTGACTCACCAACTCAGCTCGGCGGCCCCAGCCCCTCCGGGACAGCCCGATTCGGCGCACACAGCGCAGTGGCACCCTGCTTCACTACCCATGCGCCCCTGGCCCTCGTGGCGTCCATTAAGAAGCTCTGTCGGAAGCACGGGCCCCTTCACTTCCTAGCTTCCTCAGTTGTAGTTGGGAGCCAGAGCATGGCACCCGAGAGAGGGCTGAGGGGCAGCTATCGGCTGGGGGCGGCCCCGGCCTCTTGGGGGCGGGGGGGGCTGCTGCCCCCTGCCGATTCTGGAGGCTGAGGGAGCTGCGTTGCCTTGCTTTGGTATCCGTCCTGAGGGTAAACTGGAGGTGGAACCACTCGTTTCACTGTTACCTGTCTGGGCACCTTGTCACTTAAATTAAAAACTGATAGTGGGGTAACAGCTGTGACTGCAGTGCTTCCACCAAGCCTGAGAGGTCACAGCGCCAAATGGGTGCAAAAATGAAGGTCAGTATGGCTGGAAAGGTAAAAAGGAAAACCCCAAAACCAAACAAAAAAAACCCACACTGGGGGGGATGGGGGGGAAGCTAAAGCAAAAGAAACCAAAAACAATCAAAAAAACCCTTAATAGCACGCTTCTTGACAATATGTATGGTATTACTTATTTGTCATACTTGGATATACAATCATACAGTACAATTTTCATGATAGGAATCATCAAGATGTGGAAAAAAAAAGAATGTAAGTTGCTTTTTAGGTTCACATTTATGCCAGTAATGCCACCTAGACACAAGCTTTCATCAGTTTCATTCTTTTTCACCAGTGTTGGTGTCACTTTCTGATCAACACTGGAGGGTTTTTTTGAAAGATTTTCTCAGAACAAATATGATGCAGAGAGATTTTAATTGTAATATAAAAAAACCAAAAACAAACAAACAAAAAAAACACACAACCCAAAACATGTATTACAATTTTTTAGGAAATGCTGATGTGACAGGAGTCACTGCTCCTACTTAAATCCTGCTTGCACCAGCTATGCATGTGAAAATGTGCTAAACTAAACAGAACTTTGTAGTGTTTGAACTGTGCTGCCAGACATCTGTAATTTAACTGTCAACTTCCCAGACAACAACTCCACATGAACTCCTGAAGTGCTGGTTTGGGACATTTCAAATTATTACCAGTCATTTTAACTGCAGCAGATTTGTGCAGTGGTGCTGTGTTGCCATTGTTTAAACCTTCCCTCAGATTTCTCCACCAAAACGCCTCCCCGTAATACAATCAGTAAGTACTAATGGAAAGGTCTTACCAACATTTGTAACTTCAGCATACCTACAATTTTTCTTTTGCAACATCAGACATACTTTCCTTGGGACACAGTCTTCACCAGTAATATTTTATAGACCCCAAACACCTTAACTGACTGTCACTCTATTTAATAACATATCTCATTCCCCACAACAAGTCAGTACAATTCTTAGTGACAGACAGGAATGCAAAGCTCTTAGTAAGTTACAGTCCACATATTTAGTGCAGTACAAAGAAGTTTCTGCTTACTATAACCCACAGATAACATATGGTATGTCATCAGCAACACACTAAGATGTCAGTTTTACCAAACAAAAGAAATACCAGGCTTTTTATACACTTGGATGCAATAAAAGCATCTATAAAAGGTGTCGTTACAATCTCAGTGGCATTGGAACATGATAAATTGCCTCACAGTGTATTTGTTGAACAATATTTTTTAGTGATTGTAATACCATCATACTCGCTATCAAGCTGGCAGAGCTATACTGTTTTCAAGTACCTTGTCATTGCAAAATGTTTTGTGTTTTGTTAGTTTTAACTATTTCTTTCTAAAAAAGCAAAATGCATTTAAATGTTGAAGTGTATGATCATATAAATCTGCACTGTACACTAAAATTTAAAAAAAAAACAAGGATACTTCAGTCAGTATGCTTTCAATGTTTAAAAATAGAGTATTAGAAGAAGGTAGTGGCTACTGAAATACATACATGACATCCATGCAGCATTTTTTGAACTGCTTTTTCCCTCAGTATCCTCTGGGCACAAGGGCAATGAAAAATCAGCAAAGATGAATAATGCAAATGAGATGTTTTAAATGTATCAGGAAGAAAACTCTTGACAATAACATAGTAATCAAGAAATACGTTTACTTGTCTTGAAGAAGTCAACAAAGTGTAGAGTAGTTCAGGATTCTTTCTAACTTTAATGCTGTCTACAATCCCAAGTGTGTAATCATCCTATTGCATGCATATTGCTTATGTTAAATTAAACATTCATGGAGACGTGTATATATGTATGTGTATGAAATGGTGATGAATTTTACACTATCTAGGTTTTCTTCGAGTTGTTTTTTGTTGATTTTTTTTTTTTAACCCTTGAACTTCAAAATATAATCTATCACCTGCAGTGAACAGTAACAGGAATTAAAGGGACATAACATACACAGCTGCCGTTTTTAAATGTGTAGTTCTTTGAACATGGGAGGAATTGAAGCCTGACTACTTATGTATGCATGTGTTCCTTTGGTTTTCGACTACTTAGCTGAAGAACAGTGATTTTTTTTTTCCTTCCATTGTAATTCCATTTCACAATTTCTGTGTTTACATTGCTATACCCAGATACAGAAATCAATAAAATACGAGTAAATGTTGCTATACGCAGATACAGAAATCAATAAAATACGAGTAAACTTGCAAATCATCAATCCTTGATATTTCCCCTCCCTATTTTTACAAAATTACAGGATTTTACTTACAGTTGGACCTCTGCCCTATATATCAAATTAACTTGAAATCATTCCGAAGGTCTAAAAGATACTACAGAAAGACAAAGGTACCCACTGAAGTATCAACCAAACCTCATTCACATAAGAAACTAACCTAAATTTAATAACTCAGTCATGGGTGTAAAGTTAACACTACATGCCACATTACGTGCACAAGTACATGGGAACTGATGAAATCCATCCACGGGTC